>NW_008586555.1:0-15105 GCF_000691845.1 Merops nubicus | reverse complement strand
TGAACCGGTTAGTTTCTGTATTATTAGAGTTACTTTTGCATTAGAAACTCTTACCTGAAGAATAAACTATTGTATGTCTTCAAAGCTACAATGTATCTTGTGGATCTATTGGTTTTCTGTGAAAAAGCTTCCTTTAATACCTACTCCAGCTGGAACTGGTGAAACGAATTAGTGCAAATCTTGTTTCTACTTAATGAGCTTGTTTTGTCTAAATATGAAATATTTCACATTAATCCACCTATTTTAAGAAAGTATAAGACAGGAAGATTTATAACACCCAGATAGACATTTCTGTGTCAGTGAATTTTCTTAGGCCTCCTTATCATCTTGCATTGGGATAAAAGTATTCTGCAAACCTGAAATTTATTGTATTTTTTCACTGGCCAAAACTTACTATCTACTGGGAGAAAGCTGTCAGGCAAAGCTTGATTTATGGAGGAAGGAAGAAGAAAGGAGAGGTGCATAGAAATTGTATACCCTAACTGGAAATAGTCTCATATCTCTTCTTAAAACATGCCCCATGTATTTGTTTGTTGTAATACATGGCAAGAGAAAGGCAACAGAAGTCCATTATGTTTATCTATAATTCATGTGTGTGATTCCTCAAAAATGTGAAATCAACATTTTATGCAAGGTCATGTTGTAAGATCATCTTGCCCATGTTTGAAATGTACACACTAGAGAAGGTTGTGAGTACACTAATACTGGATTGGCAGAAATACTTTATAAGCAATGCAGTCTCCCACTCAGATGTACAAAAAATTAACAGGGAAAGGATAAATATCATAACTTATAGAAGCCCTCTTATGTTGTGAATTTTAGTAACTGTAAATGTCTCCTTGAACTTTGAGTATCCCTGCAGCAAAATGAGTTCAGTTTCTGAAACACTTACCATTAAACATCTCAGCTAAACAGAAGTTCCATGAATTGCTTATAAAATGCTTTACTTATTTAATTCAGATTACTCCATTAAAACTTTGTTTACAGTACCATAATGACTTTCACTCCTTATAAAGCTACATAAGCTCGCCAGTATGATGTTAAAACCTCAGTAGCTCTTTCATTAAATAAAGAAATTAACAAGCTCCAATCTTTAAAATTCCTAAAATAACTGCTGTTTCTAAAATTTGCCTTAAAATCTATATTGTGAGTACCAGTAATTTCCAGAGTAACGCAATTTAATTTAAATTATAGGACTCAGCCATACTTTATAGGGTGTTCTTTATAGCTCTAGCAGAATGTACTAAAATCTGGTTGACCAGGATATAGGGTGTAAAATTATCTTTTAACATCGCATGTTCCATGAACTTAACTTGTTTCTATCAGAAAACAAAAGGTTAAAAAGACAAAGCAAAATATACACAGGTACACATGACATGTAGACATGTCTCACTGTATTATTTTTTTACTCAGAAATGTGATCAAGGTATAATCATTTAAAAATTAGAGGAATACATGCTAAGGTAATTTACAGTTAATACTTCTTAGTAAATTGGTGCTTCCTTTTTGTTTTTTACTTTCTCTTTTAATCATATTCTAGCTCTGTTGTTGAGGGCTGGGTTAATCATTAACCACATCTGAAAGAATACTCTACAGTGAGTAAAGTAAGGAACGTTCACAGGTCTATAAAGCCTCACAGTATACTCAGCAAAATCATGGTACAGGTTGCAACCTAATTCCTTGCCATCATTGCCAATATTTCTGGTAAAAGATGTTCAAAAGAAGCATCCAGAAACTGAGTTTTTCAAGGTCAAGTGCAAATGATTTTAAAAGAACAATGAATTCCACCATGAAATGTTATCTCTCTTGATTGTTTGACATCTGAAAGTCACTGCAGAACATCAGTTTCCATACTACGCTTAATTGGAAGCTGGAAAATATCAGTTCCAACACCAAGATGCACAAAAGTAAACCAACATATTGAATTATTTTCCCTTCAAACTTAAAATCCATTTACAATAAAGGCAAAGATGGCAAGTGATAATAAGTCTCTTTTTGTCTCAGCACGGCACCAAACAACAGTTCATCATGACTCACCAGGGTTACCCAAAACATAAAGCTTGCTCAGTGATCAGTAATACAACTGTTTACCTGCCTAAAGAAAAATACTGCTACCTGTTTATTGTCAAAAGAACAGTCTCTGCAAATTATGCTACAGAAAAATATTCAAGTAAAGTGTATTTCATAAGTACTTTCCCACAAAAATTAAGAAGTGAAGGACTCATCTTAACAGACGTTGAAAAAAGTGTTTGCAAAGCCAACAAAACAGACAATGGTGTTTTAATGGGGCTAGGATCATTCAGTCTGAATTTTCCCTTCTTTAATTCCTGGTGACATTCCATAGCTGTTCTACAATGGGAACTGTCTCATTTTCTCATACATTAATATTTGGTGATGACAATAAACTTTTGAGTCAAAAAAATATTACAAGATCTATTGTCTCATTTCTTTTTGGTATTTTTTTCTTTGTCATATTTGTTGACTACACCTGAGATTAGATAGTCTGTAACTCTTTGTCATCTATAACTTGAAAAATGCCTGTATTTCTCAATGGTTTTGAGGATATTATTTTATCTTGGACTCTGCCCAGTATGCTCCAACTTTACTGAAGAGTTTGAATTAAAATCAGACTGTCTTGTATGTACATGAAAAGAAAGAACAGTATGGAAATAAAAGAATGAGAGGAAGTTACCACAAAATGAGATGGGTCTGACCTTGTTCCTTTTGGGTGTTCTGCAAAATTCCATCTCTCAGTACAAATAAGATCTCTCGCCTAGTGCAGGACAACAGAAAGACGCACAGTTTCCATAGAAATCTTTGTAATACATCTTCTTGGAAGGAACTCTCAAATGTAGTGCACAAGTTGTCACAGGTGTTCTCTGGTAATACAGAAGCCCATTATGATGTGATTAGTAACAACCTTGCAAGCATGCACTCTTTGGTACACAGTAATATGTAATATGCACTTTTAATATTCTGTTCCACATATTGCCATGCAGCATTTACAGGTTTTATAAAGAGGAAATGATTCTATGACTACAGTGTCTCTACCATACAGAGAATCCACAGTAGTCAAAAAATTTTTTAAATGGACTCTGTTGCTCTATGTTGCTTCCAAAGTTTGGTTAGCTCCAGTAACATTCTGCAGCTTTAATTCCCTCAAAGCTGTCAAAATTCAGACATGCATGTGACTACCCCTTATGTGTGTCAGTTTCCCTAGCTATTCCAAGTAACCAAAACAAAATTTTTATGTCTGTGATGGAAGCTCACAAACTAGGAATGCACAGCTTCTGCAGAGGCTGCTGGAACTGCTGGGCATCCTAACAAGGTCCCTAGATCTGCCTTACCTCTTGGTAGAAGTCTCTATGTTAGTCACTGTTAAATTGTGCTTACATCAAGAATATGTCTTAACAGAGTTTTGCAATAGCAGATGAGATAGTCCAGTTACAAATCTTCAAAGAAGTTAAAAAAGAAAGAAAACTGTTCTTGCCTACATTTCCCCAAGATGAAATAGAAAAGATATCTTGCTCTATATTCCTCTGAGTTGCTGTGGACCTTTGGATCATTCACTTCATCAGACCTGAATCTGATGTCTGAATGTATCTCATCTGAGGTTGTAGTCATATGGCAGATTCTACTCCTGCTAAAACACACCAACATTTGCAGCAAAACCATTTCCTGGTGTCCAGAAGGTTTCCATTTAGACTGATTTTCTTTTTTCACACTAATCCAATATATCAACACCTTACATAACAAATACTTCTGACGGTTCTCCTGTCAAAAATCACTGTCTTGTAGAGCTGAATGTTTTATCACTAACATCTGATAGCAGACGAAACCTGCCTAGTGTTTGACTAGCCTAGAAACAGCACCTTCATTCAAGCAAAACAGCCTCTATCTCTTACCTGCCTTGGTCAGTATCGCCAAGTGTGGTATCAAATTCAGTTTGATCTTTTACATCATGCCTTGTTTCAACTAATATGTTTGATCTAATTATCTAAATAGAATTAATGCATTTTTCTCTTTATCCAGTCAAGGCTGATTAAGAATCACATTTTTTTTTTTTTTTTGTCTGACAGATAACATAAGTAAACCAATAGACACTTGCTATCCATTAGACACTTGCTATCAATTTCTTTTATGGTACGTCTGTTCCCTTGCTGGTCTCCAGGATCCAGTGACCAGTCTGATCCCTGTAAGATATCTAGAGTAACAGATATTTTGGTTGCCCCCCCGCCATGTGGATGTCACAGATTTGTCACCTAGCCCACATTGTGTTGACACTCTTGAACAACTCAAACTTTCATACGCAGAACTGCAGATGGATAATAACCTTCCCTCACATATGCTCTTTCCATGTCCTTAAAGCATAAGCCAAAATGCACATTAATATTCAAGTACAGCTTTAAAAAATAAAGATTGAGACTGAGATAAATTTGAATGAAATTAGGTGAGATTTTATTTTTTAAAATATTTTTTCAACTTTTTAAAAGAATTGTGGAATATAAAATAGTTTCCCTTTTTGCATAGACATCTAAGGCAGTAATAAAAAATTGTTTTTCTTTTTAACAATTAATAGTGTTAGATTCAAAAATGTTTTTCACCTGTATTCTCAAGAAGTTTAGTACAATTATAAACTCTGCTTGTCAATAGTATAGATTTAGAAGACAAATGAATCTAAAATTTTGCAAAAAACCTTCATAACATGAGTGTTCATTGCTATAAAATTAAACAAAAACATATGGGTAGCATAATATGAAAGGTTTTCTAATAGATTTTCAATTACCCTGTCTGAAAGTCTTCCTAATGCCACCTCTTAATGTGTAGTAAGATTGCACTCCAATTAAAGAATTAGATCTCAGCATAATAAATGCAATTGTAGTTATTGTGAACATGAGTAGAAATTCCTTAATTTCAACAGAATTGTATCTGCTTACAGCAAGACTGGATTTCTGCCTAGAACATTAAAACTAGATCACCTACATTGAAGCTTGGCTTTTTTTGCTGCTCAACTTAACCATGAGGAACTGAGGAAGAGCTGAAAATTGAAAAGGTTTCAGATGGCTTCCAGAGAATGGAGTTTTAGATTTCACTTAAATCTAAATCCTGAAATTTTGATTTTTTAGTAATTGCTTTAATGATAACATGACACAGTATAAACTGTGATTTCCTGTAAAAGTCAACATTGCATTTGGTAAAAAAAAATTTAGAATTCTGCCTTCAGGAAGGGAAGCACTAATAAAAATACAATTTTTATAATGAACATCAGCAAAAGCCACATTAGAGAACTCAATGTATAATTACCTTGCTAAGCAGAACTTGTGCATTACCATAATTTTTTTATTTGTGGAAATAGAATGGGCACTTTAGTAACAAATGGAAAATTTTATTACTACAATTATGTTTTACAGAAAGATACCTAAGTTCATACTTACAAGTCAAGACAGATGGGAGGAAGACAAGTATTACAAGCTGAGAAGCAAAGAATATCTGTGCTATGCTAATACGTAAGGTGGAAAAATAGTACAAAATTTTAATTTATTGGCATTGTCCACAGCCAGATCTTTTTTCTTCTGACAGTCTCTCTGAGGATCACTGGAAACAAAATTTCAGTTATAAATATTTTATGGCATCTAGCAACTACATAAACCTCTATCAGTTACTAAAGCAGTAATAGTTTTTTTTGGTTTTTTTCGGGTTTTTTTGCCTGGCACTGTGGTGTTGAGCTGGCAGTAAAATACATGAATAGCCAACATGAAAGACTATCTTGATCAAAGATACTCCAAACTTGATTGATTTTTTTCAATAACTGGAAAGTTCATAATGGACACTTAAAGGTAATTTCACAATAGAACCAAAGTAAAATTATGTTCTACAAGAAAGTGTTTAAAGTTAGATAGATGACAGCCTGACAAAGGTTTGTTGTGAGAAATATAACTCCATAAATTTTTTTATTTCTTTTATCAACATGATGCGCTAGCTGTTGACAGTCTTGATTTATATGTAGTTGTGACCTTTCAGACTGAGGAATATCGCTCTACAGGAATCTGAGAAATAGCTCTCAGACATGACAAATACTCTTTTCAATTTTTTTTTTTTAAATAGCACTTCATTATTTGTTTCAAATATTGCAGCAAATGCTGCAAAACTTGTTTCTTCTGAAAATTTTAGAAAGCTTGTAATTGTTAAATACTATCTCTATATTTAAATCTTTGTGAAAATGAAATAATTACAGGTGCACATACTATGACATTACTAGAGAGAAAAAAAAATTCTCTTAGGTACCTAAGTGGGTCCCATAAGCACTAGAAATTTACATTGTTTTTTCAAATCCTGTGATTTACATAGACCTTGTCGTTAAGCTTCTCAAAATGTTTCATTTCTTTGTGGCTGGCATGATTAGTTGAGACAGTGATTTAGCATTAATTCCCATAATTCTGAAGTTACCCATCTGAAATCCTTAAAGTCCCTTCCTTTCTTTGCCAGTAAAATGTAGTTTTAGTTTGGGTTTTGGTGGGGGTTTGGGATTGTTTGTTTGTTTGTAGTGGGTTTTTCTGCTGTTGGTATGGGGTTTTGGTTTTGTTTTGTTTTGGTTTTTTTTGACAGCTAGTAAATTTGTGGGGGAATTCATTTAATAGCTTGACAGACAAACCTTTCGTTAGCAGACATTTTGTCTGAAAGTGGTTTTACTACCATTTTTCCTTTATTTCTAGATTGATTTTTTTAACCTTACAAGAAATTTTAATTATCTGAATTTGATTCTGTTCCTTACCAATTTATTGACACTGATGAACTGTACATGCCATGATAGAGAGATAAGTCTGATGTTTCTACTCATACCTGGACAGGAAGGATTCGTCAGTGTAGGTTTTAGGTTGCAGCAAGTGCCTAGACTTGGGTGATAGGTAGAAGTGATGCTGTAAGCCAGAATTTGGGCAGAATCAGGGAATACTGTAAAGCTCTGGGAGTACATGTGAAAAATATTGGTGCCCAAGTTACCTTTTCTTCCATTTTACCAGTTAGAAGAAAGTGGGCAGCCAGAAATAGACAAATAATGGCTCTCAACTCCTGGCTATGTGGCTGGTGCCATTGTAAGGGTTTGGAGTTTTATGACAATGAGACATTCTTTGATGCCTATGCCCTCTTAGGGAGAGTTAGAAGCTACATGTCTTGAAGAAGCAAGGGAATGCTTGGCAGCAGGCTGGCCAGCTTGGTAAGGTAAGCTTTAAACCAAAAGACTGAGGAGGTAGGGTCATGCCATCCCATCCAACTGTGGAATAAGCCAGGCCAACCACAGAAGTGACAAATGTTCCTTAGCTGCCTTCCACGATGAACCAGAAGGTCAAACACCTCAAGGGTATGGGTGGCTATAGTGGTTCTTGCATCCCTCTAGGGAAACATCTCTTGACTAAGTCTCTGAAATGCCTATACAACAGTCCACATAGCATGGGGAATAAACAGGAAGAACTAGAAACCTGAATGCAGTTGGAGGGCCATGATCTCACTGCATTATGGAGACATGGTGGGATGGCTTGCATGACTGGAAAGCTGTCATGGACAACAACAAACGTTTTAGGAAAGACCAGCACAGTGAGATGATGTAGTTACTTTTTATGAGAGAGCACCCGGAATGTACTGAGCTCTGCCTAGAGGAGGGATGAAGAACCTGTTGAAAGCTTATGGGTAAGAATTAAGGAGTAGGTTCATATAGGTGACATTGTTGTGGGTGTTTGCTACAGGCCACCTGTCAATGAGGTCTTCTACAGACAGCTGAAAGTAGCCTGATACTGGCTGGAAGCGCTACACAGAGGGGCAGAGTCCAGGAAGTTCCTCCTGTGCATTGATAACTTTCTGACACAGGTGGAGGGGTAGCCAACGAGAAGATATGTGTTGCTGACCCTTGTATTAATGAACAAGCAAGGTCTGGTTGGGGACATGAAGGAATTGTTAAGTGACTAAATCAACTCCACCACAGGGTTATGAGTGACTTTAGGCTGCTGGCTGCTTTGACTTCTTAATGTGATGGTGATATTAATGCTTCATATTCTATTATTCTCACTTCTGAGGCATTCATTTCATCATACCTTGCTCTCTGCCCCTGTCTCCTATCCCAGAGGAGACCTAGGTTACTCACAGAGGTCAGCTAAGTTGTTTCTTCCATAGTCTGTTACTCCTACTTGTCAGTTTATCTGTCAAATTACTTAATGGAATCTAATAATTATTTAGCTGGAGCAAAGATCAAGGTTTTGGGGATAGTGGTACTAAGGCTATTTCTGTTGAAAAGAGATTAAAAAGTAATCTTTCAAAGTCTGAAATATAGCACAGTCTTCATGAGAAAATGTAAAAGCTTTATTTAAGGAGTTAAATCCAAATACATTCAGGAAATTACACAGAACTTTTTTGTAAATCTTCTAATTATGAAGTAGATTTTGGTATTAGCCAATTTTCATGTTACTACTGTGAAAATTCAAAACATAAACACTACATTTTTTTCATCTACCTTTCCAAGACAAAATTAGGTTTGGCTGTATTAGCATTTATTGATGCACAGCATAAAAACATTAATATGCAAATTAAGTTATTTCTGACTTCCATGTTAGTACAAAGGCTGGGTGATGGGTGTTTTAGTGTTGTCAAATCATAGTACAGTGGGAGTAAAATTTTATTTCTTCAGTTAGAACTGTTTATCTCTTCATTTCTTCCTTTCAGGGGACTCATATCACACATTGACGTGTAAACTATATATACAAGAAAATTCATGCGTTATGTACATTCACAATCACTGCTACATTTTTTGCTTGTCATGGTAACATCTATTAAAATTTAAAAAGAACTTTTGTGTGTAACATATTATTATGTCATTATTTTCTCTGTCTTTTAAACTTCAGTGTAAAGAAAAGTACAGCTACAAATTGTTTTCTTAAAAGGAAGTGAAATTGTTTGATTTTCATCCAAGTTATGATTTTTTTTCCAATTTTTTGAGTCCAATACTGTAAAATATGTCAGGCTACCACTAAAGGTCAGTTATTAGGCACATCAACAATTAAATGACATTGCAATGAAGTTTGACAAGATATAGGCAAGTTATTAACAATGTACAGCTAGGATCTCTGCTAATAGCAACATAATTATTGTTATTCATATAATTTTCTATGTACAGTTCAGATACATTTTAATATGTTACCAAAAAGACAAATATTAAATATTTGTGAAATTGTATGCACAGACAGATTTTGAGAGTGGGAACAGAACCACCTCTTTTTTTACAGAAGTGACTGGCTACAGAATCATTACTCCAATAGAGATATTCATTACCTGCCTTGGCTGGCAATAGAATCCAGGCTTTTACCTGGTGTGAGACATTTCTGTTATGTATTCCTATTTAAAAATCAAACAAATGACCACACACAGACCCCCACAACAGAGTAAAACAAACAAACAAAACACTTTTAACTGGGTTTCAGTGATACCTTGTCCACTTGAAGGATGGGCTGGATTAAAACAACTCCTCCCTTTAGAGTTTTCTTTGGTTATTGGGTTCTCTGTTTCTAAATTAGATAGTTGTGTTTGAGAGAAACTTTGTCCACCAGGGACAACCACAGGATGAATTAGAAACCCCAGTGATCGCAGAGCCTTATAGCTACAAACAGTTATGGGACATGACTTAAAGGCACCTTTAAGGACTGAGTAATTGCAGAGCCTCGGGTTGCTAGCAAAGAGCTGAGCAAAATTATCAAATGGAAGCACATACCGACACTCAAACTAGCTAGCAACGCAGGTACTTCAATTAGCTGGATGGCTGTTGTTCAGAAGGAAAAAAGAATGTACCTGTGTTGCTTTCTGATAAAACGTTTTTTCCTTCATTATATTTCTAAGTGCTTTGTAAGGACATGTACATGTTTCATTTAACTCAGTATCTCAGATGTCAAGACTGAGGCAGTGACAGTATAAGTAACCAGGAAAGCCTTTTTTTCCATAAAAAGGAAATAAATAAATAGGAAAAAATAAAATAAATGCAATAATACAAAGGAAAACCACAGACAGAGTCAGAATACAACCTGATACTCTATAGTTAGGGTGCTGGTATCAGTCCAGGTGAAGCAGTGATCTCGTAGAAAAGATCTGGTAGCTCTTGTCCTCTGGAAATCCAGTGGGTAAGCCCTCCTGTGCTGTCCTGAACCCCAGTTTTATATCCAGGTGGGAGCACTTGGCTCCTCCCCCTGGGCAGAGCATCTCACAATGGGTTGATGTCATTCTGTGAGTCATGCAGTGGGTCCTTGATGGTCCATTAAACAGAAATAGCTCCTGGGGGGAGTTCTGTATGAGTCATGGGGCAGGGTATGGATGGGCCCATTAACAGGGAGGACTCCTCCTGCTGGGTGGGAAAGGTGTTAACATCTCCTCTGACCTCTTTCCTTATCTGTTATAGCCTGGGGTGTGAGGTCTGTCCTGGGCAGCTACTACCCATGATTTTCTTAACAGCCCATGAGCACTGACATAGAGAGTATAGAATACACAGTTTTTGGTTCTACCCACATAAGGATAAACTGGTCCCAGCCCCTGTAACCACAACACTGGGATAACCAAAATAAGTATATTTTAGCCTTCTGTTCTGAGACAGAACATCTATTCCAAAGATGTGGGTTTTATTTTTTTGCAAATCCACCTCACATAGTTCTGCTACCTGAAATTATATGCTTTATTGTATATTTCTATTTTGCCTTAGCCAATTGTTTCTTTCTCATCTGACTCCTGTAAGCATCTCAAAGATGCTCTTTGTTTAAGATACACATACATTTATCTTTCTATTAGAGAAGCTCCATTCATAGCAGAAATTTTTGTCCCTGAGTGCTTGACTTTTGCACTTTTGACTTTATATTTAAATACTTACTTCCTTAGATAAGTAACACACAATGAAAATGCAGCATTCTTGGTCTTACAGCTAGCATTCCTAGGCTGCAATACCTATGTTTCATTAAGATTACTGTTCCAAGTTTTCTACTCTCCATGACTTGAAACCAGCACAGTCCAGCTTCCACATTTTGAAACCGTGACTTCAATTAGTATACAAACTTCACAGCTAATTATTTATCATTTATTCATTACTCTAGCTGTTTTGGGTCAAATCGTTTCATTAATCAAATCATATTATGTGAGTTATGTTGCTACCAGTTTTAGTTTGTTTTCCTCTTGCAGAAGGGTAAAATACCAGTAGAGTAAATCTTACTTCTCAGGGTCAGTATATTCCATAAGGTGAAGTCTTACTATATTCATAGTTCACATTCTGTGTCTTTGCTGTCAGAGAAACAATCCCTTTTCCACACTGATAACACTAAAAAAAAAAAACAAACAAAAACAAACCCACAAGAAAAAACAAACCAAACCTTTAAAGCTGCAAACATTACCAAGTGAAAACAGAAGGATAAATATTTCAAGCAAAAAGGCACTGAAGATCAAAGATTATTAACTTCCTAACAGTAAAAATCTCAGACAACTCAATATTTCACTTGGTTTGCGACTTTCATCTTGCACCTTGATTTACATCAGGAGTTGCCATAGTCTTGGAGGCATTTGCTGCTCGGACTTATTTGTGTTTGAAAATATGTAAGTATAGCAAAGAACAGTCTACATCCATAATCGCCAAATTCTGAAATGGATCTTTCTTTCACTTAAATCATCATGACAAAGTATATATCTATTCACAAAAAAAAAAAAAAAAAGTGTATATGTATGGCAATAGATATGCATGTTTCAAGCAAAATAATGCAAGATTATTCACTTTTAACATATAGAACCCAGTTAGCTAATCTATGCAACACATGAGAAGCTCATTATAATCATTCTAGATACAGCAATTAATTTTTTCTTTCTCTAAGATAGCTGCAAGATTTTTTAAAATTTAATCAAAAATAGCATGAGGTAGGAATTGTATTTTACCCACCCTCTTTTCCTACATCAGTTTTATATGCATAAAATGCCTTATTTTTCAACAATTTTTCTCTCTTCTAGAATTCACATATTATACTAGAGTTTGGGATATAAAAGTCTACTTACAACCAAGATTATGTATTTTAAAAGTTAAGAAAAAAAATAGTTTCCCTGTTCCTGATAAGGGAAAGGATAGATGAAGTGATTAATTTTATAGAGATTAGGGATTTTATTCAAGAGAGAAAAGTTCTGGATTCTTTTTATCTGCATGTTCCAGAATATTTGTAACTTTATTTCCAAATGACTTAATCTAAAACAAAAACAGGTCACACTGATAACAATGAATTTTTCATGTTCAGTGTGTTTTGGGTTTTTTTTTTTCAGTTTGGTTTGGTTTTTCAGTGATTCTACTGCTGCTAATGTGTCCCATTATTTCAACTCTTTAGGTTATTCAGAGTGCATTTACTAGAATGAGACCTCAGACATCCTTAATGCTTAAATCTAAATGCTTAATTTAACTAGCTGAAGAGTTAAAGTATGTCAGTCCTAAACACAGTCATCACATCATCTTCCTGGACAACAGTACATCTACATGATGATTCTGTTGTTTTCATTACTGAAAAGGTAAAAGACTAGTTCGGGCTGACTATCTTAGGCCATTAAATCCTACCATAATCTGATGCTTGTTTTTCAACACCTAAACCTTAATAGTTTTTTCTTAGATGTTTTATGTTTAGTTATAGTATTTCAGTGAAATTATGTTTTCCCTAAACATTGAGAAAGCTAAAAACTGTGTAGTCAATAGGCACAAAGTTATTAAAAAACCCTTCTCTAAATGAAAACATGAAATGCAAATATTAAAAAAAAAAAAAAAAAAAAAGGCATCCCGGGGTGTATTAGAAGGGGTGTGGTTAGTAGGTCAAGAAAGGTTCTCCGGCCTCTCTGCTTTGCCCTAGTAAGACTGCATCTGGAATGTTGTGTTCAGTTCTGGGCCCCTCAATTCAAGGACAGGGAACTGCTTGAAAGACTCCAGTGCAGAGCCACAAAGATGATTAAGGGACTGGAATATCTCCCTTACAATGAAAGGCTGAGTGTGATGGGTCTCTTTAGCTTGGAGGAGACTGAGGGGTAACCTCATTAATGTTTATAAATATGTAAAGGGTGAGTGTCAGGAGGATGGAGCCAGGATCTTCTCTGTGATGTTCAATTATAGGACAAGAGGCAACGGATCCCAGGTGGAACATAATAGGTTCTACAGAAACATGAGGAGAAACTTCTTCACTATGAGGATGACAGAGCACTGGAACAGGCTGCCCAGAAGGGTTGTGGAGTCTCCTTCTCTGGACACATTTAAAAGCTGTCTGGATGCATACCTATATGATCTGCTTTAGGTGGTCCTGCTCTGGCAGGGGATTTGGACTAGATGATCTTTCAAGGTCCCTTCCAACCCTTAACATTCTGTGATTCTGTAAAATACACTATGAAGATGTAGTTGAAAACTTCTGCCTGATATAATTTGATATGTCTCAGGCATGCACCAAAATAGTGCTTTAGGATGGTGCTTTGGTGCATTAATTTTCTTCTCTGCATTTCAGAAGTTATCTTAACTGTAGCTGTCATGAGAATACTCTATAGACACTGCAAAACAAGCCCAAAGACAACAGGCACTACACAATATAATTGATATATTACTGTGAAATCATGAGAAATAACTCCTGAAGTGACAATTACTTGTCTGAATATTTGCCTAGTTTCTCAGTTATGCTAAGTTGTTCATGTATGTTCAAGAATAATGAATTAGAAAATGTTGGTCTTCACTTTAGGCTTAAATCTTACATAAGATTTTATAGATATATATATATATTCTCACATAGCTGTGAGAATAAACTTTTTTTTTTAAGAATAAAAACAATTGACAGTTGTCTCAACAATATCAGTCTGGTCAAGAAGACTGAAAATAAATTGGAAACAAAACATTTGTAACTCTCACAGCAGAGCAATTCATTAAATGGGCCTGAATATGACTAACAGTTCCAAAGAAATTGAATAATTTTTAAATGGAACTCAAACTTTTTTGTATCATATTAAAGGTGTCGTTGCTAATGAGCTGGGAATTGTCTTCAAGCCTATGCTTCTAAGCACACTACTATCCTCCCAAAATATATTTTATGTCAAATTTGAAAAAAAAAAAGCTAGAAAATACAGATATAGAAATTATGTGAAAAAACAAAGAAGAATACATAACTCAGAGGAAAACCAAGTATGAAGTCTCTCAGTGGTATTAATCATAATGCATAAATAGATATATTTTTCTTGATGAACAATCTCAAATTTAAATCATATTCTCAGACTTGACACAGTACAGAAGACTAACACAGCAGTCTTCTATTAGTACTACAGAAAAATTACTGGATCTGTATCCCCTCTAAAACAGCACTAATAATCAAAACCTTTCTGTAGGTAACAAATTTTTCTTTGTACTTTACTGTCATAACATTGAAACTGTCTGCTCTTTGTCTGTATACAGTTGCTTCATAGTGAAACCAAAGCCAAAGAAGAAATAAATATCACAGCTCAAATTGACTCACAGAAATAATATACATATGTCTTTCTTTGCAGTTTTTAGCTGATGAGACAGTGTTTGTTGGCAGAATTCCTTTGCACATTATTACATAAACACACTATTTCAAAGTTATTGAATTTTATCTTATTTCTATTTCTCTGTTATGGAGAGCAATTGAGTGTTCTCTGCTGATTTTATAAATTCCCTGCAATTGTAATGACTCCCAAATATTGTGCTATCACTGATAGCACAATATCACAATTGTGGGTTGACCCTTCCTGGGTGCCAGGGACCCACCAAAGCTGCTCTATCACTCCCTCTCCTCAGCTGGACAGGGGGAGAAAAATTCAATTAAAGGCTTGTCAGTTTAGATAAGGACAGGGAAACATCACTCTGTAATTACCCTTATGGTCAAAATAGGCTGTAACAGACGAGACTGCTTCTTATTTTTTTTTTGACTTCTGGTCCAGCAATAATAGCCGGGCATGCCCCCCCACGGAAGTTGGGGGCATGAATGTTCTGGACGGTTCTGAAACTCGAGAGGGGAGTGACCGTCATGGGGCGGACTCAGCGAGAGGTATTAAAGTCGCTGGCTGAGCGCAGACGCCCCTTCC
>NW_008586554.1:0-1617 GCF_000691845.1 Merops nubicus | reverse complement strand
TCTCTCTCAGAAAGTACAAGTGGGGAAGAAAAAACATTATTTGATAAGGATTTAACCTTTTTACTTGTTCTTGTGTTTTTTACTACGTTTAGCAACTACCCAAGTGAAAGCCAAGTTATGTGCTGTAAAAGATAACACATTTGAAGTTTTTCTTTATGTGACAACAGAAGATGACAAGGTAAGGTATTTTTGTACCTCCACACCTGCTTGTGCACTTTGCTATGTGAGCTTTAACTTTGCAGTTGGGTTAAGATTGAAAAGCAAGCCTTGCAAATGAGTTTCGTAATTTCTATTAGATACAGTAGAAACTGAATCATTAACTTATTAGAGGTTTTGGGTTATATAGCTGTTGCTTGTAAATTTCTGTAGGAATTCCAAGAGGCAGAAATACCATTTTTTCTTTGTGAACCTTGTTTTGGAAGGTATTGACAAGCAAGGGAAGTCCAGCAAGTACTTTGGGTGGATAACTATATGTGAATTTAGTGCACTTTTATATCTTTTTGTGGTATCTTGCTTAAAGATGTTTAAATAAGACAGTTTCACAGTATTATAAAACAAATGGAAGTTCACACTTGTTTTAACATAAGACTGAGTCCTGAAACCTTTGGAAAGAAGCTAGTTCCACTTGCCAAAATATATAATTTGTGCTCTGTCCTGCTGTAGCTACTGTCAGACTTAAACACAGTTTCACAGTATTATAAAACAAATGGAAGTTCACACTTGTTTTAACATAAGACTGAGTCCTGAAACCTCTGTAAAAAAGCTAGTTCCACTTGCCAAAATATGTAATTTGTGCTCTGTCTCTGCTGTAGCTACTGTCAGACTTAAATAGCTGTGTGGTAGATACAAATTAGTTTCTCTGAATGATGCTTCTGCTTGGAGTATCTTACAAGCCTTTTAACACTGGAGCCATGGTCTTTGCCATGGCCAATAACTTTGAAGGTACATATGAATTTGAGTATCTTCTCTCAGTTCAAAATCCCAAATGGCAACAGAGTCTCTAATCTCTGAGACTGTTAAACTTCAGAAGTTTTGGGTTTACTATTACTTTTTTTTCAGCCACATCGTGATGCACACTGAATCAAAAAGAAATAAACAGATGGACTTACTAACAGGGTCTTTTAAATTTTTAGGGCTCATAGAGAAAGTTAATTGAGTAGGAATTTTAGGCAGAAGTATAAAACTGACAACTAATTAAGACTTGTTTAGAGAAGTATGACTGGCTTTCCTATTCTGGAGTTAGTATTCTTCAGAAATCCTTTGCTGATACTGTGTATGTCTTACTGTTATTATTTAAAGCTCCAAATAAATTCTGAAGAAGGATTGGTGGTGATGCTTGTTGCGTGTCCATAAGGATCTTGTTATTCTAGGTGTGCGTTAATGACGATCTTGTTGCAAAGAACTTTGCTCTTTTTGAGGAAGCTAAAGAGAATACAGAGGGTTCTGCAGATGATCAGGAGAACCAAACATCTTTAAATGTTGAGACTCCACCAGTGAAAACTGTTAATCCTGGGCTCACTTTCAGGCCACCAGTGCTGTTTCAGGAGACGATACCAAGAAATCTGGAAACAGGTAGGGTGCTGTGTTGGCAACTGTCACACGTACAGTGCAACATGT
>NW_008586553.1:0-8460 GCF_000691845.1 Merops nubicus | reverse complement strand
AGAAACAGTCTTGTCTGTTACAACTTCACATGGCTGAAGTTAGGTGTGATGAATTCCATCCTTAATAGTTTAATGCAGTGCCTGACACAGAAAGGTTTAGATGACTCAAAGCCGCTGAGATACAGTTATCAAGAGTGTAATAGTAAAATCTGTGCTGCTTAAAGTAAGAACTATAGATTTCTCATGCCCTTTTCCCTATAATCAACTTAAAAATTCAGTAACAGACACAAGTGTGCCCTCAATACCCTCTTGGTAGGGTGTTTAGTGCCAGTTGATGTGTCACTGTATGAGCACACAGAGTCAGGCAACTAAAGATCCCATAGTATACTTCATTAGACTGGTTCCTGCTGCTATGGCTTCATTCCAGCTTGGGGAATTACGTTCTGCCTGCCTGCATTTCCTGGGGTTTCAATTGGATATGCTATTCTTCTAGGCTTTCTACTTCAATTTGTTATGCAGCATTCATGTGTGTTGTTGAGTACTTGCTGCATTTTAGTGTTAGTTACGTGTGTTCAGTGTTCATAGTCAAAGTATGTGTGCGTCATATGATGTTAAATGTTTCCATTTTGATGAAATACCATGTCATACTGTAAAGGACCAGTAAATTAAGGAAATAGTATATAAATAATATAAACAATAGTTTGATGCAATGAAAATTAAAAGGAATCATAGAATGGCTTAGGTTAGAAGGGAACCTAGAGAGCATCTAACCCGATCCTCCTGCCATGGGCAGGGACGCTTCTCAACTAGAGTATGTTGCTCAAGGCCTCATCCAACCTGGCCTTGAACACCTCCAGGGAAGGGGTTTCCACAACCTCTCTGTGTAATCAATTCCAGAGTCTCACCACCCTCATACTGAAGAACTTCTTCCTAAGCTCTAGCCTGAACCTTCTCTCCTTCAGTTTGAAACCTTTTCCCCTTGTCCTGTCACTGCATGCTATTGTGAAAGGTCCCTCTCCAGCCTTCTTGTAGATTCCTTCCAGGTATTGGCAGGCAGTAATGAGATCCCCCTGGAGTTTTCTCTTCTCCAGGCTGAACACTCCCAGTGCCCTCAGCCTATCCTCATAGCAGAGATGCTGTAGCCCCTCTTTGTGGCCCTCCTCTGAACTTGTTCCAACAGATCTATGTCCCTTTTATGATGGACACAGCAGAACTGGATGCAGTATTTGAGGTGGGGTCTCACAAAAGCAGAGTAAAGAGGGAGAATCACCTCTGTTGATCTGCTGGCCACACTTCTCTTGATGCATCCCAGCATGCGGTTGACCTTCTGGGCTCCATGAGTGCACTGCTGGCTCATGCTGAGCTTCTCATCCATCAACACCATCAACACTTCAAGGCTACTCTCAACCAACTCTGTACCCAGTCTGTAATTGTGCCTGGGATTGGCCCAACCAAGGTACAGGACCTTGCACTTTGACTTGCTGAATGTCATGCAGTTTGCATTGGCCCATTTCTCAAGCCTGTCAAGGTTCCTCTACTTATCTACTAAGTAATACTACGGAGTGCTTTAAAAAGTCATCTTGTCTGGGCTTGGTACAAACACATATCTGACAATTCACTGAAATAAAACTAAATAATTTTCTTGAACAAGCAGGAAATTCACTGGAGCTGACCAAGGATTTTTTTTCCCCTGATACACACAATAATATAATTTGTTAGATTTAGTTTAACTATTCATCTTCCTGAAGACATTGATAAATTTTCATTGTTGGAAACGGCACACTGGACTAGATAGAAAAAGATTTTAATAGTCTTAGAATATGAGGGTAGAGGGGCTGTTAAGTGATTTAGTCTGATCACTAAAGCATTTCACCAAGTTTCACATATTAACAACAATATTTGTTTGTACTCTGAATTCCTAAGTTGTGTGACAGTAAAACATGGGAAGCCAGAGGCTCTATTTGGTTGTGGGGTGAACGCCTCACTGCTTTACACTGCTATAGTAACCAGTTACATTTCTGTTAGAATGTTAACATGAGAACAATGGCATATCTTGTCTTCACTGAGGAACACACTGGTGCATCTTCCCCCTCTACTCAGCAAGTAAACATTACCTAAACTTAAGAAAATATTTGAGGGCATCCTGAAATCTTTTATTTCCCTCCATAAACATCAACAGCTTTCCTGTGCCAGAATTTAAAGATTCAGGATACCTGTAGCCAAAATCTTGTACACCATATTGAAACTGCCAGATATGGAAAAGATTTTGAGCTCATATCATCCTCTCCAGCCATGTCCTGACCCTGCATTCTCCAACAAATACACATTAGTGCTTTCATCATCAGTTTTACCTCTCTCACTCCTGCAGTCCACAGCTACATCTCTTTCTGTTTTCTCAAGTGTACGTATTGCAGAGAACTATGACACACTCCTTCCTACCTAAACAATCAGGGGATCAGAATCTAAGAGTGAACCTAATAGTACCAATAGAGCCCAAATTGATCTTACTTTGTCTTTGACACAGAAAGTTTTACTGTAGATGGATATAACCACCTTTAGGGGAAGTGGAAAATATTGGCCCAAATAATGAAAAAGAGTGAAAGAACACAGGAATCACAGGATAGGAAATTGGAGAAATAGTCACTCTCTAGTTAGAAAAATTTCCTTTTTTTTGTGTGTGTGTGACATTTCTAGTGACAGAGTTACATTATCTCAAAAAATAATGAATACTCTGAAACTATTCTGAGAATTAGAACATTGACATTGGATAAGAGGACTTTGTGCAAAAAAAAAAAAAAATCCCAGCAGTACAAGAAAGACATTTAGCTTAATTTACTTTAGTCTCATCATTCAATATTCAAAGAAAAATCATCAGAAATATGAAACTGAATAGTCTTACAACTGCATCATATACAGTGTTTTGTCTACATAAAATACTTCTGAAATCTGTGTTTCAAATAAGATGCCAACCACCTCATGTCTACGAATGTTCCTGAACCATTGTATCAGAAGCACTTATTTTGTATAGAGGTGATGTTATGGGGTTTACAGCACAAGATGCAGTGATTTGCTCAAGAGTCTCTCTCATTCTCTTTTCTACTAACTGCATTACACGCAATGCTAATTGCTTTAAACTTTCAGAGGACTTGTTGTAATCAACCACACTGAGTCCTAACCTCTGGGCCCAAACTCTTCAAGCTAGAGCATGACCTACCTTAGAGTGTTGCCTGCCCTAGCTTTGTCCCCTTTCTCCAGCCACAGATGAGTGGGAGGTGATTAAAATAGTTCATGTTACACTGCAAATATTTTCTGTGAATGATCTATAAGGGAACTTTCTTACAGACTTCTAAAGTTATATGAAAAAAAATCTCACACAGGCTATCCAGAAAGTGTGATCAACTGGTTTAGATCTTTTTCACAACCCACTCTGCAGACACTAAGTTACCAAAAAATTCTTCCTCAGAAAGCTGACATGTTGATCTATAATTTACAATGATATGTAACAACTGAAGAAAAATTGACATTGTGTTTTTACAAGTGGTGCGAAGCTGCTTCTAAAACTCTTTAGGTATCTTAGGAAGATAGCAAAAGCACAAAAACATAAGTGTGCACAGTCTAGTGTCTCAGTTCTCCTTTTATCACTCTATATTCTCTGTTCAAAAGTGAGAGGAATTCAGGAATTACTACACTGTTTTTCTCTCTTTTGTACATGACTTAATTTCTGAATTCTGAAGTGTCTATAATTTTTTTTTTTTCTCTCATTCTTCTTCATCTGGTTCTTTAGTTGGGTCCTTAAAGAATAACAACTGAGTTCTTGCTTCTTCTCTCTCTTATGCCTCTTTTATCTATCCAGTAAAAGAATATAGTGACACAAGATGAATTAACTGTCTGTTAATTTACAGCTTATTAACACTAAATGTGAACTAAGCATACTCTTGTCCATAGTGCCTGAAGATGTATTGCTTCTTTCATAACTTTAAATTAAATTTGAGAGTATGATAGAACCTAGTGGGAACTTACTCTCCAGCTTCCTACATTGTGACTTTCCTGATCACACAAAGGTGTCCTTTATTTTCATGCCTTCAGGGAATACGGCTTGTATGTGGTGTCTGCATCTCCCTCTTAGAGCACAGAGAATCACAGGAAATATTAGATGTATCCATCCATTTCGGATCTCAGCCCTCTTAGGAGACAGGCACAGCATGGACAAGCACTATCCCTTTTTTTTTTTTCTACATTTATGCTTGTAGGGTGAAAGCACATGCTCACAGTATAAGAGTCTAGTTTCAAATCTCAGAGGCTGTAAAAGATTGAGTTTAGCTCTCCTATACCACAGATGACTATCTTCTCAATTAGATCATGAATATCATAGGTAGAAATATTTATAGTGCACCCTGAGATGACAAGACCAGAGGAACTTAGTTACAGAGAAAGACATAAAAGGTGAATTTTGCTAGACAATTTAACTGGAGGAAGGAGAGGTTTAAAATTCTAAATTCATGCCTGCAATTGTATTGTCTTACTATTCAGTGATGATCTTATAGAAAATACATAACTTTTTTCAAAAGTTGCATGTGCCTGTAATACATCAAGTGAATTTTATTTGAGTTAAAGCAACACACTTTATACATGGAGGTAAGAATTTAACATTATTTAATAAAAATAAAATCTGAAAGGTCTTACTAGTCCAGTTACAATTACACTAATACTTGTAGTTCAAATTATCCACCTATTATAACTATTTTTCATTAATAATAGGGCTGTAATTATGATGCACAACCCTCCTAATATCTGCCCTTTCTTGTGGTGTTATGCTCAGTCTCTGGAGTTACGGTCAGCCTGGGGTCGAGGTCTGTCTTCCTCAGATGGGTAGTTACAATCAGTCACTAGTGCCCTGAGAATCTTGCTGGAAGAAAGACATTGATGGGGAGGTTTTCTTGCCCCTCACTCTTAGGTCCTCATGGAGTTACTTTCCACGTTTTCAAACAGCCTGCTGTTGACATGTTTTTCTTGTTGGTCCAAGACTTTAATTGTACAATGATTACCGTTAAAGCTTTACCACATATGACATATCTTTAGGGTGAACCCAGATAATTGCACAAAGCTAAGGTACAGCTAAAACCAGGATACATATTTGTCACTTGCTCATTAGATTACTTTGTTGCCTTAAGAATAGGCAATCCAAAAAAAACTTGCCACATCCTGCAGTCAGTGTTATGACATAAAGCTTGTAGCTGTGACCACTAATAGCAACACATGACCAGAAATCTGCGGAAATCTGAGCAGATCAGATTATTTTTTGACTGCTTGCTTTCTTTATCTAAAGAGAATAACTTAGGCAATGACAAGAGAGTCAGAATTTTAAATTTCTGTATGGGATTTAGGTGGATGTAGTAGGATTTAACTGACTTGGTGCCATGTATGTTCTTTAATGCAACCACACAATGCCTAGAATGTAAAACTGTGAGAGCTCACAAATGTATAATAATAACTACAATAATATGCTTTAAAATTGATAAGTCCCTCTGAAAATACCAGTACAGATGAAAACCTGTTTCTTATCTAACACCTTAAGATCAAACCTGATATTTCATATGAACCTCAACTCTTTCATTCAAGTGCTTTAGGAAACTTTATACCCACACGCAGCTTTTTACAGCCAAAATGACTTTGTGTCACAGGAGTGGTTCCCCATTAAATCACTTAAATTGCTTGTTGCAGAATTCTGGTTTAGGATTCTGCTTGCTGTAGAATGAGTGAAATTCACCTCACTCAATAGGAAGGCAGCAATATGGTTTATTGGGGAGAACTGATAATTTTACAAAGCTTAAATGAATGTAATAGAATTTAGCAAAATTTGACAAAGGTCAATCAGGGTTCAATTTGATGACAAGGTCGCTACATTACTTACTGTAAAGCAAATTGATTAGATTATTGGATTAGAACACTTGTGTGAAAAAATATACAGTGGGAAAGTAGCTTGGAGTTGGGCTAAGGTGATTTTCACAGGAACTGGGACTAGAAGGGTGACCTTCACATTTTGTCTCTTAAGTTTTCAGAATAGACCCCTTTGTTCTCTGAACTCTTTCTCAGAGAGGAGCCCAGGTGTGGCTAGATCCAGTCTTGGACTCAGTCAACAGTTCATGACTAAGAATCTCAGGGAGATGGGGAGTGAAAGAGTTAAAGGACATCCTCCCACAAGGTTCAGAGTGCAAACCCTTGCCCTCTGAACTCCTTCAGGGAGTGAGATTATATTCATCCCTAGTCCCAGACTTGGACAACTGCTTATGTGTAAGTATATAGAGGAATGAAAGGGGTAAGGAATGCTTTCCCCTTCCATCATGAGGTTCAGAATAGACCTCCTTGTCTCCAAACTCTTTTAGAGAATGAGATTAGATCTATCAGTAGTCCCAGACTTGGTCCATGATTTATGAGTAAGAGGATTTGTGTGAGGAGACTTCAGTGTAGTGTTTTAACATAATAGTCTGTATCCTATGTAATTTTGAGGTAGTAGCAAATGAAAGAAATAGCAGCAGTTTAAAGTATACCAACACTGTTGCAGTGACATAAAATAGTGATCTAAATGAGCCAATATTCAATAATTGGTTACAATCAATACAGTGATTCTTGTAAGATTTAAGAAAATTCCCTAAACAAACAAACAAACAAACAAACAAAAACCAAAAAACATACAGAGCTATATGCAGATACAGAGTTTTATAGAGGTTATAAAGACATTTTCTTTCTGCAGGTTATATAAATTTGGGTATCCAGGGATCTTTAGGTTTTCATAAAAGCCTAGAGATCATGAATACACACATCTGTCATCATCAGTGGATGGTCTTCCCTGTAACTGGTCTTTGCAGACGGACAGTGATCCCCTTCATTGACTTACTAACGGACAGTCTTCCCTTTCATCAGCTTTACCAGAGGACAGCTAGTGTTGGGTCTGAGAAGCATCCCAGCTCAGGAGGAGATACAAAATCACAGCCTCTGTGATTTCAGAGACATACAATGAGTTTCACTTTAGAATCGGTATTTATAGGGCCACAAGATGATTGACTTTGGTCAGTACTCCTCCACTATGGCCATTAATTTTGTCAGGGAAACTTAAAACTCTTCAGTAAGGGCTTTGGTCATCTTTGTTGGCACCTTTCTAACATATTCAGGAGCTGAGGGTGTGGTAAGGATCTGACAAATCATTCCAACTCACTGAACCTGTACCCAAGGTGTGTGAGATTCAAATAGTTTTGGCTTGCTGCCCCACTAGGCATGGTCAGAAGGCACCAAGCTATCCCAGCCTCCTGCATTTTATAGTTAAACATTAGCACAATGGTTAGTGCCAGCTTTGCAAACTGGCCCAGGGAAGAAAGGGAGGTCTGTACCACCTGCTATAATTCCTTAGGCTATAGTGGTGTAGTTCTTCAAATATTATTTCAGTAGTAATGAATCATTATTTCAGGAGCTCTACTTATTACAGTTATATCCTAAAATTCACTCCCTGTTACTGACTAGTCCTTCAGTGAGCCTGCAGAATTCTCTCTCCTCCATCTGAGTTACTTTCACAGCTCTTCTGTGCTCCCTTTTTTTTTTTTTCTGGAAGTAACCAGTTGTTTGTCTTTAGACTGTCCATCAGAAATTTTCTTTCAGAGGCATCAAGAGCAATCTTCAGAGTACATGAAACCCATGAACACCTTTATTTCTGTGAATTGTATTTCCTGTTTTCAGATATCTTAGTGTCTTTGCACTGTGTCCTGTACCTGATACACAGGACTGTGTGTGATTGTATCAGCATTTTCTGTGCATTCAAGATTCTATTCCTGCTATGAGTTAGACTAAACTAGGCAGTTTGGTTCTTAATTTTCTTCTAAGTAAATTTCAGCTACTGATAGGCTAAGTTTATAGTCTTACGTAACTTTGATCTGTGCACCAGTTTATGGTTCTGAAGTGTTACATTAGTATCTAATGAATGATATTCCTTTATTCCAGGTCCTGATAATTTCATCTCTAAATGGAATTCTTGTACAGTGCTGTGTGCTTTGTTCAGAAATTATGTCTTTTTTCTACTGCTTTTGATTTAATCTTTTGCCAAAACCATATTATTCTTTTGAACTCTTAATTGCAAGTTTCAAAATCTCAAGTCTGTTTGGACCTATAGGTGCTTAAATACTGTTTGTTTGGTTTGTTTGTTTGTTTTTCTTGAAAGTACTTGTGTTTTTCTATTTTGAATCCATTTTAGCTTGCTCCTTGTTGCAGTTTTTTGTTTCCAGCTTCCTTTCTAGCTAGTCTGGACTGTCTTATTTTCCTTCCAGAGTTTTCAGTGTATCCACAACAATTTCTAAAGCTTGACGTAATCTAAAAGCTTTTTGAGTGCTAATTCACCTGTGCAATTTTTCTGTGATTTTGGTTCTTTGATTCCAATTGTTAACACGTGGAACCTATTATGATTGAATCTTCTGATCTACTCTAGCTACATGTGTGTCAGATTAGGCTCCCCCCCCGGCCCGGAACCCACCCCTG
>NW_008586552.1:2538-3316 GCF_000691845.1 Merops nubicus | reverse complement strand
GGGGCTCCAGAACTGGATGCAGTACCCACCTACAAACACCCCGAGGCACCCAGCACGTGCAGGGAAAGTCAAAGGTGGACCCAAGTGGCACAGCGAGAGGCGGCACCGCTCTGGCAGCCCTGGCACTGGTGGGGCAGGGGCTGAAGCACAGCGTCCAGCAAAGCACCCTGGCACCCAGGGCACGGGCAGAGGCACTCAGCACACCCAGGACGCCCCGTACACGCCTCCACACGTGGAGTCAGGGCTGTGAAACCAGCTGCTGCTGTTCCCAGGAGGCTTTAGCTTCGAGGCACCATAAAGGAAGAGCTCTCTGTCGCATCTCTTTGGACTAACTGCCTTTGAAGCAATTTTACTCTAGGTTCCCTCTTGACTACTGTCAGGTTATTCACTTTCTCTGTCAAAACCTTTTTATTCGCGTGGAATCTCAGCAGGGTTCTTCACTTGTTAATATTGCTGATTAAATTTCAGTCTCTAACGTAAATATTCAAAGAGACTTCCCCTCTTCCCACCGTTTAAATAGCACAGGCTCCTGTGCTTCCCTGCATCTTGGACTGGGATGAATTGGATGGGACTACATCACAGCTGCTTGCCCTGTGCAGCTGTGGACAGATGTGCCACCTGACACACACAGTCCCAAGCATGCTGACAAGACCCCCAGACAGCCCCAGGGGGCTCCCCAGACCCCCCCAGGCATCTCCTGCCCCCTAACACTGCAGGAGGTCTCAGGTCTGTCTCCAGGACATTCTGGATGAAGTCCCGTCCTCGCAAACCTCTGCAG
>NW_008586552.1:0-2507 GCF_000691845.1 Merops nubicus | reverse complement strand
GGGAAAGAGGAAGGTGAGAAAACCCTCCTGTACGTGTTGCATTTCATTACAAGCAGCAAAGCTCTGTGCTTGGAATGATGGCTGCAGGGCAGGCGAGGGCATCGTGAATCAGGGCTTGGCACTTCTCCAGCCTTTAGCATCTATTTCCTTCGCTGGCTCCAGACTCAGTCTTGGTAGGGGAGGCCTGGGAAAGGATCACAGAACCATAGAATCGTTTGGGATTGCACCCTCTGGCCCAACAAGCTGTTCTGTGGCTGAGGGGGTGATTTCAGAGCAGGGTCTCCTCCCCACCACTGCCATCTGCTTATCTTTCTCCATTTACTCTTTTATTCATCTCCCTCCTGCAGTGCAAAGCTCTCGCGTGTCTCACATGCCCCGAAGACTTCGTGCCAGTGGTGGAAGAGGCCAGGAGCCAGCCTGCAGGAGAGGGAGCCAGGAGCCCTGCCCCAGCACTCGCATTGCAGGATTCATTTCTTTCCAGGCTACAGCAATAATTCCTCTGCTGCTTACAGGAGAAAGCTCACACTCCTTGAAGAGCTTTACCTCTTGTGTTAATAGGAGTTGCTTAAGGAGAGCGCTTCTAAAGAAGGGCATAAATCTTTGAGGAGGATTCACGAACACACCGAGCAATGCCCAGGCAGCTGAGGGTCAAAGAGGCTGCAGGAGGGTTATTTCCTCAGCCACTTCGTTGTTCAAAGTGCTGGGACAACAGAGCCCAGAAAGCAAGAGGGGTGCTGAAGTGAGCCAGAGCCTGCACCTCTTCGTGTTCCCTTAGAGCATCTCACGATGATCATTGGCTTATTATCACCTGCTTCTGCACTCTATTTTCTCTCCTTCAGCATCAAACCTTTCTGCCTGTCTCTGGACAGAAGGAATGACATCCTTATCCCCGGTGTATGAAAGACTCTAAAACCTGGTAAGTATTGATCAGAGCTTCAACATCAGCAGCCCAACACTGACATTGCTCAAGCAAAGGGGAGCACAGGGACAGCGTGTCACTCCTGCTGCTGAGCACGGCCACGGCGAGCTGGAGGAAAGCTGTTATTGATTCAGCTCCACATTGCAAAGCCCTTCCCCTTCCTGCATTAAGGACTAATTTTAGGCTGGGATGATTTGATACCGTGCTAACGTTCCTCATACAAACCCGTTTCGTTTTCCATCCAAGGTGGACGGGCATGGGGAGATGCTCCAGCAGAGCAGAGCAGCACTGGGTGCTGAGCAAGGGGGGATCAGCATGCCTGGGGGCCACCACAGCTTCATCTTGTGCCCTGCTGCTTCTCTGCTGATATCCCTCCTTCTCCCATCCCGTCCCCAGATGCCCTGGCTCCCCTCCCTCTCTAGCAGGAGGTCTGGACCTAGGTGGTGACACCTCCAGAAGTGCCAGCCCCTCTCCAGCAGTGCTGCCTGGTGCAGGTGAGGTCCCAGTGGGTCACACATCCCAGCAGAGGTTGCCCAGACCACGGGGTGAGCTGAAGTGCACTGGGGTGCTCTGCAGGTTTTGTAGCCTTCTGTTTGCACAGCAGCTGAGGCGCAAGGGTCCGTTGTGGACCCAGGGTTTGTCTTGGGACCAGGCTGGGACTTGAATACCGAGCAAATTCTGTCATCACAGAGCTGAGTCTGTGTCTAACTAGGACAGCATACACAGGAGTCTGGAGCCAAAACAAGACTCTGCCTTGAGCTGTTCCCTGGACAGCTGTGGGAAAGCGTTCACTTTTACTCAGTGGAAGGATGGAGCAGCAGCAGGAGCTCATCCCGGGGAGGATCCCTTAGCCTAAAAGAGCTTTCACCAGTGAGAAACACCACCCAGAGCTGTGCTGAAGGTCCACAGCATGGGTGGCACGGAGCAGACCAGTCACCATGTCCCAGCCTGTAGCAGGAGCCCGGGATATCTGTTTGTCTGTCAGGTAGAGTTGGGTCCCTCTGTTTGATCCCCACACCACAGACATCGCAGAGAGCAGGAGCTTATTTATCCTCAGCCTTTTGAAGATGCTTTATCCCTGCAGGACAAACCCCAGCCCTTTCTACAGGCTCCTGGGAACAGCAGGGGAGGGCAAAGCTCCCACCCCACCCCAGCGTCACACCTCGGGGCCAGAGGAGCTGCAGCCCCCTCGGCTGTGTGGCTTCGATGCCAATCGAGTCCCGTTCTCATCAGCCCCTGGCTGCAGCGACGGGGCAGAGCCTCGGTGCTGCCTGGTCTGAGCAGGGTGAAGCTGTTGGCACCAGCCCAGCCGCTGGCCCTGCACACATCCAGCAGCAGAGCTGCAGATTGCCTGCAGCCAGGCAGGGGAATTAGAGATGATGGAGGAGCAGGGACTGGGCAGGAGCCAGCGGGAAAGGACGCAGCGAGCTCGCAGCTACCTGCTGCAGCATCCCTCTCCTCCAAGGAAAGCACCAGAAACGTGTCCCTCTCTCATCCTGCCCTGCTCATCCCAGCCCTGCTTCCCTCCCCGCCACTGTCCTGCCCACTCCCAGCCCACCGACCCCTGGAAGGGTGCTCATAAGGCCAC
>NW_008586551.1:22090-43880 GCF_000691845.1 Merops nubicus | reverse complement strand
TTCCAACCAGAACAATTCTCTGATTCTATTATTATGAATTAGGCAGCAGCAGGGAAAGGAGAGAACCAACTCCACAGCCAACTGGCACAAAAGAAATCGGTTTTCCACCAGTTAGAGCCCCTGCCCCACCAGAAGCATGCATGGAGCATCTCCAGGACAGCCACCTTCACAGTCCTGCCCGTAACCTGTGCCAGAGCCACAGTTTCAGCTCTGACACTGGAGCATCCTCTGGCAGCCAGGACTCACCTGCTCCACCAGCCCAGCAGAGGATCTCAGGAATTCTCAACTGATCTTGAGTAACTGTGGTACCAGAGTCCCAGAGCTCCCTAACCCAGCCATCGCTTAGCAGAACATGGTGGGTTAGACCACCACAACTGGGAAAAAAGGGTTATAAAGGCAAGGTGGGGTGTAAACCTCTATGGATGAAGCTTAAAATATCATATTCCTGTAAAGGGCAGAGCCTGGCAGTCATCACTGCCACAGGCAGCTCCAGACAAGTCACAGTGCCAGTGCTTATGTTGGCTCCTGGTGAGCAATGCCAAAGTGCTGTGGGGCTCCAAGGTCACCCCAGGACCCTCCAGGGAGTCCCTGCTCCAGCCCAGGACCCTACTTGAATGCTTTCCAGAGCCTGGCCTCAGACTCTGCCTGTGTGTCTTCTTGGAGCCTCCTCTCAAGCCTCAAGCTACTGAGTCTCCACGGAAAAATGATGATCACAGAGGAGGAGAACCACAGCAGACCACCGGGTTGTAATGTGCTATGACAAGCTACTTTCTCAAGCTCTCCTCACACACAGTTTTGCCCTGGAGATAAGGACTATAATTTGATTGCAGGAGCTGCAATGCCCAAATGCTTTGGGCATAAGATCACTTAGTCACAATAACTTCGTGCCCCTCAAGCTACATGGCTGGGTGCAAGATGCTCTTTATTGATCCAAACTGAGTGAGCTCCATCGCTAGCTCAGCCTCGAGGACTGTGCCCACGCCTCTGTTCATCTCAGTAGCAACAAGGCAAGAAAGGCTTTGAGCCTGGCACCAATCTGCAGCACCCACGAGTTTCACCAGCTGTCCCAGCGACACAGAGCTGCTGGCACCACCGTGCCAGGGCTCCCCGGGCACCCTGTGGCTGCCCTGCCCCAGCCCCGCCGTGTACCCAGCCTTTCTGCCCCTTCCCACGGGCAGCAAACCCAGCCCTGACTTCGCTCCTGTGCTGCATTTGGAGAGAGCACCGGGCACAGAGCAGGGAGGGGACAGCGGCGTCCCAAAGCCACCTTGGCAGTCCCATGCACAGGATGCTTGGGGGCCACACGGGACCCCAAGACTGCTGGAGGGAACCAGTAGAAAGCGTGAGGGACCGTGATTGATGGGACATCTCCATGCATCTTGCTGCTACCAGAGCACTGAAGCCATGGGTGTTGAAGACTCACCCACTGACTTACGATGGCAGCCTCCAGAGGATGCAACATCTCCCTTCGGAGCCTGAAACCCCCAAGTCCTGCTCAGCTGTGAGAAGGTACCTGCCACCACCCCAGGGGTGTGTTTTGCCCACGACGAGGGTCCCTGGGGCTGTCTGGGTGGCTGAGGTCTCAGGGAGGTGCAACTTAAGCCCAGGCAGATGCTGGTCTCTGCCCCCTCCTTGCCTGGGACAGCAGCTGGGAGCCCCGTGGTGCTGGTAGCACAGCACGGGACAGGACACACAGCTCCGGTGCCCAGGTACCTGCTGCAGGGGCACAGCCAGGTCGGGTGTAAAACACGGGATTCTACAGCTCCCAGCAGCACAGGGCAGTGCCAGCACAGCCTTGCATGGGGAATTGGGGAAGCTCCTGCCCTTGCAAGCCTGTCAGCACTGAGAATCCTTCACTTCCATTAGCTGCTAATTCACTTACAGCAAATGAGAATAATAGAGGTAAGGACGACTCCTCAGCTCCCAATAGGATTATGTGTTTTGAGAGCAGAAGGGAAGCTGAATTTCCTTTTCTCTTCTTCGAGAAAGAAATGAGTGCATTTTTCTCCCTGTGTTAATTAAAACCAGCAATGACCCTGGCTTCACTGAGAAGAAAATGCAGAAGGCAAAAGGAAAGCCTGAACCAGCTTTATCTGTCAGAGAGGTTTCCTGACTGCCCTGCTGCAAAGGGAGATGTCAGGGGAAACAAGAGCAGCAATTAAAAATTAAAGAGAGAGGGAGAGCTGTACAGCAGATCACGGAGATGTATCTGTGTCTCTGCAGGGCTTCGGCTCTCCTGGGGAGAATTCCCAGCACCCCAGAAGCACAGTGGGCAGCTCTGCCCAGCGCAGGTCCAGAGAGGGAAGAGGCAACAAAGAAGGACCCAAGCCCAGGATAAATGAGAGCAGCAGAGGAGGGTGGAGGGAGATGCTGAAACGCAGCTCCCCAGAACCGCAGCTCCCCAGGAGGAGAGCATCCTCCCTTTGCAGGAGGTTATTTGGGGCTAACCCCCCTCAGAGAGCACCCTCCAGGGAGGGGACGAGGCAGCACAGTCTTGGTTGGATCCAGACATCTCTGAAAAGAGTCAGAGCCAAGGGCTGGGTCCGTGCCCTTGCAGGGAGACTTCTCCGAGCTGCCAGTTCAGGTTTGCCTCTCCTCTGCCTGGCTGTCACACTCGGTGGTCCCCAGCCCAGCAGGGTCCCAGGAGGACACTGCATTGCTCAGCCCTTCACCGAGCATCAAAAGGACATTGGGCAGGGGAGGCCACCAGGGAAACAGGCTGGAGGAACCTCCCAGGGTTATCAACACGTTGCACTGAACCCCTGCAGCAAGCACTGCCTGCCCAAATCGGTGTCCAGAGGCCACCAGTGCCACTCCAGCCATCCCACTGGATGGATTTTATGTCCCCTATGGCCCTGAGACTCAGCCAAATGAGCTTGCTGACCTGGTGCCATCAACACGCACAGCCTGGGGAGGTGTTGGAGCTCAAGAGAGGAGGAGAGTGCACAATGGTGCACCCCAAGGGAAGAAGGGACAGCTTAGAACCCCCCCTCCCCACCCCCAACAGCTTCCCACATGTGCACAGACCTACACAGCAGCCCGGGGCTCCTGTTGACAGCCCAAAGTGAGCCCGGGCAGGACACTCACAGCCCCTGCAAAGCATCCGGGGAGTGCCAGGGCTGGGTGGCACCAGGGGCAGCAGCGGGAGCTGGCAAGCTCACACCAGCAGTAGCCAGATTGAGAGGGACAAGGCACACCGAGCTTTGGCAGTAATTAGAGAAAATAAAGCCAGGGGTTAGGGGAGCAAGAACTCTCCAGCCTTTCAGTTACTGTGGGAGAGCTGCTGCCACCCAACACTCGCAGCCCTGCCCAAGGGGTGTGTAGGGGTTTGCCACCTCTGCCCCACAGTCACCGTGTCCCCGAGCCCAGCGGCCAAAGGGGAGCTCCTGTCGCTGCCAGCTGTCCCCAGGGAGGCTGCAGAGCCCACCCCACCCTAGCCAGGGAGGTGGTAACAGCCACCTCAAACCACAAACAGTATTTGGGGATACTTGGGACATCTCTGTGCTGGGGGCTGAGCATGGCAGGATCAGACCGCAGAAAAACTCCTCCCCTGTCACGTTTTGGGCACAGCCAGAAGAGCAACAGTCCAGCACAGACTAGGGCTCCCTCACTGCAGTCTCCATCAGGATTTGGGGGTCCCCCCCTCCTGCTGGGCTTTCCCTCCAGTCGCCCTTTCAGCAACTGGAGGGACAGAGCTTCTGCCATGCTCTAGCTGCTGCCCAGGCCCATCTCTCATGGGACTCAGCCAAGCTACCACTTCCCAACAGCCCCAAAACTCCCACCAAGCAAACCAAACACACCAGTCCCATGCTGATGAAGGCAAACATGGGTACTGGGCACAGGCAGCTTCTGCTGTCAAGCTTCTCTCTTAACACAAAGCACTTGGTAGTCCCTGGGAGCCACCTGCACCTTTCCTCACCCTCTCAGCACCCTGCAGAAGGCAAGGTCAGGCCCAGGACATGGCCCCAGGAGCTGGTGATGCTGGGGATTATCCAAGCATGGGGCAGCCAGGGGCTGAGGATGAGGCATCAACCCCCAAACCTCTCTGACCAGCACCAGGGTGATACTCAAGGTGATTTCCTTTGCTGCCCACCCAGCCCTAGTTATGCTGAATGTTACTACATCAGGAGGCACATACCAGGAAAAGCCTTATTTTCCACCCCCATCTCTGCCAAAAGACTTGAAAAATCACCCAGGAAATCATATTTTGACCTGACTTACCCAAATTCATAAAGCAACAATTGGAAAGCCCCCAGCTATAGGCTGAGATGGTGCAATTAGACCATGCAGAAATAAACCTCTGAAACCCTCAGACATTTCAACATGATAGGCCATATGAAGAAAAATGTTCACTTTTCATATACAATGAGTGCAAATCATTTTAGATTTTTATTATTATTATTTTAGAAGGAAAATAAGCATATTTCAATCCAGTCAAGAGTGAAATTGAGTTTAACAACAAAGCAATTTCTATTAGTGGAGACCCAGGGAAAAAAAAAAAAGGATGAATAGAAAAATCACAGAGAAATTTGTCAGACAATGGTGGAATTAAAAGCAACTTTGCTTTACTGCTGATAATATAAGCACATAATGATCTACCTCGTTGCTAATGTGCTCCCTTCCCATATAAACACTGTAAAATCACAACAGCAGAAAAGATGGGGATTTAATTCTGCCCCATTCCCTGCAGGAAAGGGATGCTGTGACTTGCTGATCCTTGTCCAGACTGGGTCACCTTCTCAGGAGTGCCTGGAGCAAGATTTCAGCCTTTATATCTCCAGTAGGATGCTTTAGTCTGGGCTGAAAATGGGGTGACCTTCACCACTGGGTGCCTTCCACACCAGGCTGCTCCTGCCCACCCTCTGGCTGCCTGGACCACAGGCAGAAACAGGCAGCAGCCTGGCAGGCCTCACGTTTCCCAGAGGCAACTGCTGTTGGGAAAGAATGTCTAATCCCTTGGGATGTTCCCCAGCCCCTGGAACCCACGGGGACCAGTCCTTGCCCATGTGCAGGAGTTTGGGTTGAGTTTCCCCATGAGGGATGTGGAGCTCTGGCAGCCTTCTCCTCCAACTCCCAGCCCACATAATCTCCTGTGGTGAATAATTACCTGTAATTAGCAGCCTCATTTGCTTTACTTCAGGAGGTGGCTTGCCTTCAGGATGGCCTCATGCCCCTTCACCCCCGGAGGGACACAACAGGGAAGGGAGAAAGGTGGTCCTGCCTCCTCCAGCCTCAGTGCCCTGGGATGGATCCAGCCACTGCCAGCGGGGGCTGTGAGAGGAGGGAACACCCCCCCTGCCCCATGCTCCCACCACCCGGGATCCAAAGGACATCCCCAGGGCAGTGGATGAGCAGCAGCCCTGCTTGGGAGAGAGGCAAAGGGGAGCTCCCAAAGCGAGGCAGATTCATGTCACAGTCACAGCCTGGACCGGCCAAATCTCACACTCATGAGCACCAGCTCCTGGCCAGATCCTGCCCTCCCAAACAGCCTGGGCATTTTCCTTCACCTCCCCATACAGCCTGTCACATCCTACTCTGCTTCATCCTCTCTACTTGCTGCTCCTCTGTAAGAGGCAGATCCAGCTCCAACTTCTCCCCCCATGTTCCCCACCACCACTGAGCTGTGAGTGACCCCGAGGGGCTGCACCCCAGGGCCCACAGCATCACCACAGGTTCTCTGCAGGACACCAAATTATCATCACTCCTCATGGTGAATCATCTCTAGTGCTGAGGATCTAGGCTGTTCAGTTAAAATATTGAAAGTTTTCATAGTCTAAAGTATCAAACCTTAGAGCAATTACACTCTCCTAAATCTTCGTTGGCTTTAAAGATTAACTTCTCATCTCCAACGAGGCACCTCCACTTGTTTCTCCTGAGCAGGATTCACAGTCTGAATATGGAGACAAAGGCATATTGATTATGCCATATATTACTGAAAGGAATTTTTTGCACCATTTTCTTTCATTTTTTCTGTAATTCTTCTAGAGACGAATCAGTGGAGGTGAACTGCTGCAGGAGCCAGAGCTGGGTCACCAGGCATGGAGGCTGAAAGGAATGCAAAACTCCATTTCAAGCTAGTCTGTGTTCCCTTTGAAGTCAATTAGGCAGCTCCCAAGGACCTTGGTTGAAAGGAGACGGACAGAGGCAATCAGGGGGAGAAGCAGTTGAGTAAAAGAGCGTAAAAGCACAGAGCAATTCCCTAAAATGCCACTGATCCATCAGCTAAGAGGCTAAGAAGGAAGAGAGGATGTCAGCACTTGATTTTATACCAGCCCTCCATCCCCACCCCAGCAGAGCATGGCTGGGGCACGCTGCCAAAAACGCTCCAGCCACTGGACCCAGACACGGTGGGACAGCTGGGACACAGCACAGGAGGGCTTTTCCCTAGGGCCAGATCCAGCCATGGGCTAGGCACCCAGATGTGTCCTTTAGGGATGAGACCTCAGCCTGCCCCAGAGGACACTTGTCCCCATCCCCATCCCAGGGGATGCCCCTTGCTTCAGGCTCAGGATCCCCTCAGCATCCAGAAAGGGGCACCACGGGGAACACACGCTGGCATTCGTGTGACCCAGAGGGGCCCTGGCAGGGATGGAGACCTGATGAAGAGCAGGCAGCTCCCCGGGGCATGGTGGTTTGGGTTTTTCCTTCACATTTACTTACAGGAGGGCAGAGCGTGGTGCTGCGCTCCCACGCTTACCCGTGTCAAAGCTGTCTCACAGCCCGTCTCTTCTGAATTTCCAAAACCGAGAGGAGAAAATGAGAATCAGCAAATTGAGGAGCAATTGGAGCTGTGCTTGTCATGCCTGAGGATTGATAAATCTCCTTCAACACCAGTAAATACCCAGACTTCACTCCTCACTCGGAGGAGGGAGCATCCCCCCCCCAAACACCTGCAATAGGACACTTGCAATTACTGCTTTGTCTCCCAGAAACTAGTAAATAATTCAAACCACCCTCTTTTTTTTCCCCTTTTGTTTTTCATTTTAATTAATCCACATAGAATTTTGTCCTCCAAACACAATCAGAACAGCACAGGAACAGCAGGTAGAGAATCTCATTACCCAGCTTACCAGCCAGATCTTAGAGCCATTATTAATAGAGACTTCACTGCGTGAGGAATTAATAAAACCTGACGGCCAGGGGGAAGGGAAATGCTCCTTCTGGAGTGCTCCAGCCTCTCCACCTTCTCCCCGGGCTGTCCAAAAGAGGTGCCAGGGGATGCTCAGGGTGCTGCATTAATCCTTTCCTCTCTCATCACACCGGTCACTCCAGTGCCAGGTGCAGAGCGCTGCGTTGGCATCAGGAATTCCTCTCATCTGCTGGTGGCATTACAGAGAAACGAGTGCCCAGACACTGCCAGGTACCTGTGCTGGGAGCAGAGAGCAGGGCCATGTACCCCAGCACCCTACCTGTGTGGGGAGACCCCCCTGCCCAGCTGCTTTGGGAGGTTTGGATCCTGCTCCCACGCTCACAGATCTCCTGTAGCGAGCATCCAGCTGTCCACCCCTGGGTGCTGCGTCCTCTTTCTGGCTCCCTAAAGACCCCAGAGGCTTTGCACCCAGAAGAAAACACCTTCCCCTTGGAGCACCCACTGCACCGATGGGTTTTTTCCTGACACAGGGCAATCCTGATGGGGCAGCACTGAACACAAGCCTGCACACAAAGGACACCTTCCTCCCAAGGGCTAGTGCACAGAACACTCCCATAATGGCTGCCAGAGAGGGAAACACCTGGATTACCTGGAATCACTAGCACAGAGAGGCACGGACGTGCCTGGCTGGCAGCAGGCGCCTGTTCAGCCCTTCTTCCCTCCTCATTCCCCCCGACCCAAGCAGCAGCACGGGGCGTGTGCTGGCTGCTGAGCTGGAAGGCAGGGAGGTGAGATTCACTTTTAGGCTCGATGGCTTCTCTGCCTTGATCAGCTGCACTTAGACAAACAGCAGTACATCAATAAGCAGCTCTAATTAGAGGTGTTAAATCGTGCTGGGAGCTGGGGGAAAGCGCTTCGAGGCGGGAGGGAGAACAGTTTGCAATCTGAGGAGAGTGACGGGAGTTGCTGGGAGACCTGGGGTGCTCAGGACCTTCCTTTTTCTGCTGCACACTCAGTGGGTGGAACAATCAAGCTCCAGGAGCCCGCGTGAAATTTTCAGGGAAGTAACCCCCGTGCTGATTATCTTGAATAATTTATGGAGATCTTCTTATGCATTCATATTTTATGGAAGCCTCGCAAAGCTGCGATCGTGGTTATTCACAACCATTTGCTCCCTTCCAGAAATCTCCATGAGTGGTAGGTGTGGGGACGAAGTCAGTGGTGCAGGTCACACCTCAAAGACCTCAGCACCAGTGCATAGAGCAGCATCAGAGCAGCCACAATCCCAAGACTTTACCCTTCCATCCCAGCATCCATCCCGCCAGGGACTCCAGGGGACAGACACCCCAGGGCAGAGGGGACAGGGGACACTGACAGTCACAGGCCCAGCACAGCAACACCACTCCCACCACAAGCCTGCCCCTGCACCAACCACCTCCTAGCCCTCTCCAGCCTTGATCCTGCAAAGCAAAGAGGCTCTATGGCCCCGAGGACAGACCCAGGAAAGGGTCATCTCCCACAGCACTGTCCCCTCTGCCCAGGAAGATGTCACACAGCGAGGCTGAGCAGGCTCCTCTGTCCTCCCCTCTGGATGGGGTACAGAATGGGGCAGAGTGGACCCTTGGGCACCCACTACCTGCTGCTGTGTTGTGCAATCCAGACAGCTCCAGTGCTTCCACTGGTTTCCCAGTGGCTGTCTCCCTGGAAACTGGAGCCGGTGCCGAGGCGGGAGGCAGGATGGGGCATCGCTTCCTTTTAGGAAACGTGGGTGGATGAGCTGCACAGCAATTCCTTCCAGCGAGGGGGGGATGACAGGCCATGGCTCCTCTGCTCCCGAGGGGTGTGAGCCATCCCCACACCTCCTTCTGCTTTGGGGTAAGGAAGACTCAGCACCTTGACTCAAGGCCATGTAGCGGAGCGACGGTTGCTGCAGGAGAAGCAAAGACTTTGTGAGGAGCTGTGTGGGAGCAGGAGGAAGGGGCAGGTAGCAGATGGTTGTGGACAGGGAAAATTTGAGGATTCCGAGAAGAAGTGCTCAGGACATGCTGGAGGAGGAAAAGGCTGCAGGGAAGCCTGTCAGTACCCGACAGAGCATAAAGTCAACAATATTAAAGCAAAAGCCAGTGGATGTTTTAATTCCCTGTAGCTCCTGCTCCTCGGAGGACAGCAGCAACATCTGAAACAAGCAGCAATTAAACAAGAGGCACCTTGGTCTGGTTGTTCAGCCCGTGAAAGGCTCGGGGAGCAGAGCAGAAACACTCCTCAGAGGGGTCAGAAAGGACTGGCACATGTCCCCAAGCCAGCCCAGGTCACACATCCCTGGGAGGTGCCACCATCACTGCCAACCCCACCACCATGCTCTGGGTTTTGCTTTTGTTTCTTTCCCCTCAGGGACACCCCAGGAAGCCTTTGCTCCAGCCAGGCTGCCTTTGCCTGAAGCATCTTCCATCTATTTCAATTAGAGCAGATTCCCCAAAAAGGGGGCCAGAAACCTCAGCTCCTGCAAGGCCGAGCAGGGGGTTGCAGACAAACGGCTTTGGCCACACTCGGGGCTGCTGCTGGGAGCCTCATTTATCATCAGCCCCCACACTGGGCAGGGAAGCAGCAGCCCCACAGCCTCTGCCAACAGCATCTCACAGCCCAGGAAGGAGCACGCTGCACATCCAAAACGGCAAGCAGGAGCCTGGGGACTCGCCCAGAGCCAGATCTCCTCCGGGAGCTTGCATCAAGCTCAGTTAGAACACTAGTGATTTATTAGGAGAGCTACTCCTAGGAGCAGCTCTGAGCTGTAAAGCTGGAGTACAGGCACCTGCTTCACCTGGCAGCGCTCCGAGGGTGACTTAAGGGGCAAAAGCTGCTGGTTTAGCACAGAGTGTACAGCACAGGGTGCCCCTCGGGGGCCGGCTGGGGCAGGAGAGCTGCAACCAAGCCCAAAGGGGGATGACTCCCACCTCCCCACAGCCCAGCCAGCAGCACCATGCAAAGCAGCTACCAGCCCTGCTGCCAACAAGCCAAGGAACAGAGGAGGCCAGGAAACCACAGCTCAGCTCCAAACGAGCCTTTTGTTCAAAGCTTTTTTAGGGAAACCGTTTCTCCAGTTTTTGTCTGGAGCAGCCAATTAAACCCAAAGAGTCACAGCTGACTGTGAAGGGGGGAAAAAATCCAGGTCTACTAAAAATGATGAAAGACACCTTGACAGTGTCCTTTTAATGTAATTAAAAACCTATTTAAAGGCATGCCAAATGTTTACTAATTAAACGAGTGCTCTATTCTGTAGCCATAATGAAAATGTAATTGTGATACTTTTAGCAAATCCCAGCTTTTGAAGGAAATAATTACTTTATAGAAAATCAGTTACTAAATTAAACCATTCTTTACCCGCTGTTATTTTCACTCTTTTGCTCAATTCAAGCAACATGTTGAATCCTGAATTACCTGGAACAGATTTCTATTCTGAATCATGAATATTTCAAAAGAAATGGGAATAGAGAAGAAGAAAAGTTGGAGCTGTTAGTGGGTCCCCAGACCTCAAGATGCAGCTGGTGGGAAAAGTGTGATGTGATGGAACGGGCCAAACCATTCCTCTGGGGCTGTCATCAGTGCCCCTGGTGTCCAGCCTCCAGCAAACCTTCCCACTGCTGCTCCCTCACTACCACCAAGAGAAATGAGGACCATCAATGGGGGCAAAGCCTCCATGGCTTGGGCACAAGAGGTCACAGAATGATAGAATGGTTTGGGTTAGAAGGGGTCTTTAAAGATTGTGATGACCAACCCGAGGAGCAGGAGGACAGGAAAAATGGTCTTGTAGGAAAGGCAACACTGCACACCACAGCCCTGCCTGCAAACCTCAGCTCCACACTCAGAGGCCACCAATGAGTCAGGTAACATCTTGATGCCCTTCCTGAAAAATAGGGTCCTCTGCTTAGAGGACCAATTCCTCCAAGGCAGGACTGTCCCCCTAGTGAGCATCTACAGGGACATGATGTGCTGGAGCCACACGCCCCAGGGCTGCCCAGACACTGCCAGGCTGCTGGTGCTGCCCCCCAGATAGATCCAAGTGCAATGAGGGGGAGGGGGAAAGGAAACCAAACACCTCCATCCATGTCATTAATAAACACAGAATCCCAGCATGCCAGGGGCTGGAAGGGACCTCTGGAGATCATCTCATCCAACCCCCCTGCTCCAGCAGGTCACCCACAGCAGGGTACCCAGGATGGCATCCAGGCAGGTTTGGAATCTCTCCAGAGAAGACATCTCGACAACCTCTCTGGGCAGCCTGCTCCAGGCTCAGCCACCCTCACAGGAAAGAATTTTCTCCTCCTGTTTAGATGGAACCTCCTGGGTTCCAGTCTGTGCCCATTGCACCTTGTCCTGTCACTGGGCACCACCGACAGGAGTCTGGCCCCAGGTTCTTGACCTCTGCCCTTTGGATACTGATCAGCATTAGTAAGATCCCTTCTCAGACTTCTCTTCTCCAGGCTAAACAGCCCCCCCTGAGATGCTCCATCACAAGAGTTTCTTTTCCTCCTCCTTCTGCAGACCCTCAAAGCAACCCTGGCTGAGCAGTGGCTCTTGCTTCCAGGCTGGAGCACACAGCACTAATTGAACATGGCTCTGCACACCACCCGGCGCTTGTTTCTCAGCCGAGGTGTGTGCGTGTGCTCCAGCCCACCAGCTCAGAGGAGGCACAGCCTCTGAGCACAAGCCCACTGATCCAAGAGGACACCAGCCTGAGTCTGGAGAGAGGCGGCGGCGGCCCGGCATCTGCGCAGGGCTGGCTCCAGTGGCGGGGCTGCAGGGGCCTTTGAGAGCAGATGGAGAGTCTGATTGCATCTGCTGATAATGGATTAGGAGGCTTATCTTTGATCTCGACTTTCTCCTGGCTAGCCAGTTTCTGGAGGGGCTCTGCAGGGAGGTGTTACAAGAGATTTATTAACAAGATGAACTGCGATGCCAGGAAAAGCTGCTTCTGCAAAACTCACTTTCCCGGGTACACTGGCTTCAACCCTGCTCCAACACCCTTGGCATCTCTCCTCCTTGGGACACTCGAGCAGATCTGCTCCTTCCCCCATGGTGGGCTGGCAGAGTTTCGTCCATGTGATAGGGAGCTGCTGCGGTCCTTGCCCAGCCATCTAACAGCCTTCCAAATGTCCTTATCTGCCAACAACAGCAAATATAAGCACCTTAAATTTAGGCACCAGAAACCATAGGTAGAAGCAGCTTGTCTTTGGTGTCCCCAGCACTGTCACAGCCTTCCCCCAGGGCCAAACTCCTCTTGGCTGCTCTTGCAACAGGGTGCAGGAGCCCAGCTCTTCCCAGAGCCGGGGAACAGGCAGCACCTCCAAAGATGTCTCAGGAAGGTGAAGGACTGAATTTAACACTCACAGGTTTTTGGGAGCTGAGTCTGACTGGCAGGCCAGTCTTTCAGCTCAGCTTCGGCAGAGAAGGTGGATGCTCCCCACTTACCTTACACAGCCTCCAAAAATAACTGAGCACTTCCAGCAGCATGTTGCTGGCCAGCAAGTCTGAATAATTTATTTTCAACTGTTTTTCCTCAAACCCAATCCACCAAGCAGAAGTGGGCTGTTTTGGCCTCCTCACCTGCAGGATGGGCACGTTGCTAAGACCTGTTCTAAGGCAAAAGGAGCCAGGATTAGAAATTCAGAGCTCAAAACTCAGCTCACTAGACTGCCTCAGCTGTACCACACATGGACATGGCACAAGGAGACACTGCTGAACCCCTGAGACAGGTGTGAGCACAGACACCTACCAAGCAGCAGCTATAGAAGGAAGAGAAAAGGTGATGGAGGAGGCAGATCAGAAGTTGAGAAAGTAAAGGAGAGAGAGGAAAAGCAGGGAGGTAACCCACACATTCATCACCCCAAGTCCACCATGGCAGTTGTTATTTGTTCTCCCTGCAGGCACAAGTCTTTACTGCTGCTGGGAACTGGGTGCCTGTGTTGGTGCTGGCGTCACTCTCAATCAGAGCAGTGCAGTAACACACAGCCTGTGCTGCCAGCCAGCCCAGGATCTGACCTCAAGCTGGACTGGGCACAGAACTCAGAGTATTGGGCTTTGGGGAGATAAAAAAAGGAGGTCAAATCCTTTCTCTCAGAATTCAGGATCTCCCAGAGCAGCTCCTGGAGCAGCAGCAGGAAGGGAATGGTAGTGCTGGCCAGGTGCCTGCTGTGCCCAAGAGCCGTGTCCTGAGCTGCTTCTGCGCCCAGGGTGTCCCACCCTGGCCAGCACAGCTTACCCCTACACCCTTCCAAAGCAAACACCACAGGTGAAAATAAAGCAGATGCCACACCTGGATGGAGTCTGGGTTTTCCTTGCCAGCAATCTCTCTGTGCTTTTGGAGTTTGCTGCTAATCTACAAACTCTTGGCTAGCAGGAGCAGAACTCCCCCGCCCGCACAGCCCACGGACACCTCCGAGTGATGCAAAGCCAAAGCACACATTCATTTTCTCCAACAAAACCACCCACTGATCCACACAAACAGAATTCTCTGTATTGCAACAGCCATGGGGAAGCCAGGGCCCGGGTGGTACAGAACTGGCCATCCCACCCAACAGCCATTTACTCAGCTCCCTGTCCTCCTGCGACACGTCTGCGCTGCACGGCAGCAGCCAGCCCCAGAGGAGCCTTGGCCCCAGTGCCAGTGGTGAGGATTTGGCCAGAACTCAGATTCCTACGAAAGGCTGCAGTGAGTGAGCACAGGGGCACAGGAGCAGGAATCTCCCTTCAACAATAAGCAGCCTGCTGCATGTTTGATCTTATGCTCACTATAAGCTAAATAAATTTGCTTTTTCTGGAACGATGGCCACCGTGCACACAGTCCCTGTGCCTGGGGGCCTGAGAGCACCTCAGAACAGACAGCCAGTGTGACCTGGTGAGATGAACCAAACCCCGGGTCAGATCAGAGCAGCTGTGGTGCCTTTTAGCAGCCAACTTGCTCTCTGAGAATTAACCCCTTGTCTTCTAACCTTATCTCCACGAGGAGCAGCGTTGGGTTGTCTGGTCCCCAAATGCCATTGTAAAAGCCAAGCACAGGTAGCCCCAGGGATACAGACCAACAAATCTTGGTCTTTCTCCATCAGCATGTGGGATGCTTCCAACAAACGAGGCCAAGTAGGAGTATGGTAAGTGCAGCTCAGGCTGCACAGGAGATATTCCCATGTCTGCCTTCAGACCCGAGGATGAAAAATGAATTTAGCAGCCAAGCTACAATTCATCTCAGCTGGCTCAGGTCTGCCTTTGCAGCCAGGATCCAAGCACAGACACCACTTAGCCTGGCCAATTTCCTGTGTTGATGCTTCACCCAAGACCCTGGCAGGAGAGAACCATTAATTACAGAGGCTGGAATTGCCTCTCCACTAGATAAGGGGAAGCCAAACGCAGGTCAACAGCTGTACGTGCCCAACAGAGCAAGGAACTCTGCCAGTGAGTGTTGCTCCAAACCAGCCCTAGCAGGGGAAAACAAGTGCTATGTGCTAAGCTAACCCTGGCCATGGGCTGCCCCAGCTCCAGCTCGGTGGGTGGAAAAATGCTACCTCAGGAGGAGAGATGTTGCCACATCCAGGACTTTGCCAGCTGTAGGCAGCTAGAAAAAGGCTTCCTTGGCTCGCCTCGGGCTCTTTCCACACACTCATCTGCAGGTGCTTGGCAGAGGAGGTCAGGAGCTCTGCAGAGACACTGTGCCCCACGGTCAGCCAGAGGGACAGGAGCAATTCCCCCGTGCAGCTGTGACATCCCCGCCCCGGAGTGGGGCAGGTAGGTGGGAGCTCACCTCCTGCCCCGAGGCCCAGCACAGCCCCTGCAGCTTCACTGCCCTGAGCCCAGCCACTCCGTGTTACCGAGGGCACACACAACCCCCCAGCCAGGCTTCTGATCAGCCACAGGAAATGCAGAAGCACCACAAAGTGCCTCCCATTCCAGGCAGTAGCCTGGAGGGTCATGCTCCAAGGCTCTTACCTTCCTGAACCAACACTACAAAGCCACCCTGCAAAGAGGCAGGGAAGTTCCTGGGATCAACCTCATCCTCAAATGCACATCCAGACCGGCATCCCAGTCCCTTAGCAGCTGGCCATGACTTCTCACCAATATCACATCTCCCCATCCCTTCCTGTGTCCTTCTTATGCTCCCCCCTCTCCAAACCTCTCTCCTCCACAGCTGGGAGGACTTGCTCCAAAACCCAGTCCTTCCCTGAGGAGAGGAGGTCAGCCCCACACACCTCCCAGTTCTTCTGGATCACTGGTTTCCCATCCAAGCTGACCCTGAAGCCAGGACCTGCAGCCTTTGTAGCCATCCAAGCAGGGACAGCAGCTCCTGCTGACTCTTAGCTGGAGCACATCTCCCATCCCATCAGCAGTTCCTGGTTTATGTCCTGGGACAGCAGGAGAACAGGGCTCTCACGTTTAGTACCTCAAACATCACTTTGTTCTTTTCCTTTTACTCTGTCAAAAATATGCTACAGAGGCTTCAGTTATAAAAATTCTAAACCATCTTCTAGCTCTGCTGTACAGCACCGAGCACCTTCTTACTAAGAAGGCAATTAAGATTACTGACCCAGTGGTGAATGCAGAAACACCATCAGAACAGGTCATATTTGGGAGCAGATGCATCCCACATCCCGAAGCACAGAACATCACCTTCCCACTGCTTCAGGAGAGGGCAAGAAACCCTTTGCAAACACACGGGACAACTCACCCTCACTCATGCCTCTTCCTGCTTCCTAGTACTTGAATTGGCTTCAATCCCCCAGCAGAAGGTCTAAGAGCCCTTTTGCTATTTCCGTGGTCATGAATTGTGACAGCTGGGTCTGTCAGGGTTTTACTCACTGGAAGAGCTGCAGGTACACCAGCTAATTAACGTTACACACACCATATCACCTCTTGGTCCCCACAACCTCCCATCCGAGTCACAGCTCTGCAGAAAGAGTTGCTACAGAGAAAGAAAGAAGGGGGGGGGCAGAGATAATTTTCTTGGCTTCCAGCCCAAGCCTTTCTCTCCGTAAGATGCATTTCAAGAATCTGCTGGCTGGTAACCTCCTCGAGCTACAAGGGAGGCTGCTTGTCCAAAGCTGACCTGAGCTGGATTTAATTGAAAGGTAGTAGCTGGCGGTGGCAGCCAGATTGGAAAGGACACGTTGGGAGATCCACAGAGTGGCCAGGACAGGAGCTACGTGAGCAGAGAGCACCCTCTGCAGCTACAGAAGAGAGCCAGGCCCTGGCTGTGGAGAGCCTGGCTTCTGCTGGACTGGGGAGGAGAGCCCTGGGCTGCTTCCCTCAGCTCCTGCCCGTTAAATGGGATCCAGCCTGCTCGCTTTGTGCTTTGCACCCAGCAGACAGACCCCACGCCGAGTGCCCGTGTCAAGGCAGCGAGGCCCAAGGTCTGTCTCGCAGCGCCGGGACGCAGAAGCCCGTTCCAAGGGGTTTCTCTGCAGAGGCTTTCCCCAGCACTGCCAAACAGAGCAGATACAGCACATCTCTTCGCTCCTCCGAAGTGCACAGCTTCCTCCACCCCACCCTTTTCATACCAGCGAGTCCCTCCAGCACTTGCAACCTGCCATCATCCCACGAAGGTGCAACTCTTCCCACCTCCCCACCCTCACGCAGGCAGGCTCGTATTAGGTTTCTGGACACAATTGTACATGCTGGAGCTGGGCGAAGAGCTGCTCGGAGCTACAGGCAGCTCCCAGGATGGCAGTGCTGTCTGGGGATTTACAAACTGGATTAGCTGGAAGCCAGCAATTCTAATCCCAGCTCCCCTGCTGAGGATGCCTGTCACCTTGGGCATACCACTTCACTTTCCCTTTCAAAATTCTCCTGTTTTGCAATATTTATCTCCTGCATGAAGTTTTTTGGAGAAGGAATTTATTAGCATAGGAAAATTGAGTATTTCACAGCAGTACTTTGCAGTGGGAAATACTGAGCAGTCTCTGCATCTAGGTGTTATTGATATCCTGAGCTTTTAATTCTACCAGATAGAACACAAGTTCATTTAAGAGTTTCAGTCAGCGACCCAGGAACATGATCATTCATGCTAAATAAAGCCTCTCATGAACATACTGACCATCAAACTGCTCTTTCCACTGCTCAGGACTTACCAGGGTATTCCAGTTTCTTTCCTCTGCAGCCTAAGCGCTCACCACCTTAAGACTTCAGCACCATCTGAAAAGAAGTTTAATATTTAATGTTGCAACATAACCTTTCATTCTCTTCAAAACAGAATTGACACGTGTATGTGCACAGACAGAGAAAATCACCACACCATATCGTGCTGCGAGGTGGAGATGGCCACTGAGAGCTCCTCCTGCACAAGCCAGGCTCACAGGATCCTCTTCACAGACAAGCAGAACCTGAGTTTTGCTGATGCTTCATTATTGTTACTTAACACATCATAGTTTCGTAACTCCCTGTCACCCAACTATGAAAAATAACCCCTTTGTTTTCCTTTTATGCATTTAAGCACTCACCTCTGCTTCTCACCTGGCTTGTTACCAGCCTCGCCTGGCTACAGGTAGCCACAGCCTTTGGCTCCCTCACAGACCAAAAGGCTTTCCCTCCATCCTGCAGTGAATCCAGACCTGCTGTGGGGGTGAGCTGGTGTTGGAAAGTAGAGTAAGGCCCATGTATTAATTTTTTTTTTTGTGGAGTTCAAACTGAGCTGTGTCAAACCACCCAACCAGAACCAGTTTATGCCCTAGGAAGCCTTTCCCCAGCCAAGGCACAAATGTCAAGCAATATTTCACTTCTCTGGTAGAAGAAAAACTGTTCATCATGGGTGAAAAACAAGGTCTGGTTGTCCATAGCCTTGTGACAGCTCCAGGAGTGCATCCATCAAGCCCCCCCCCCCCCCCCCCCAGCCCCCAGAGCAGACCCACCAGGTTCCCCAAGCACACATGGTCATCAAAGCAGGTTGAGCAGCAGAAGCAACAGCTCTGCAAGGCAAGCCAAGAGTGCCACCACCAGCAAGTACACAGGCCCACAGTACCCAAACTAGTCCAGCAATGATAGCCAGGGTTAGCCACAGCCAGCAATCGTTAGCCAAGGCATGGCCAAGACTAAGTCAGTCACACCAGTAAGAATCTTACAATCATTTAGGTCGGAAGAGATCTTTAAGATCATTAAGTCCAACCATTCCTCCAGCACTGCCAGGTCCCCACTGACCCGTGTCCCTCACCACCACATCTCCACGGCTTGGAAACCCCTCCAGGGATGGGGACTCCACCACTGCCCTGGGCAGCCTGGGCCAGTGCTCAGCAACCCTTTTAGGGAAGATGTTTTTCCTCATGTCCAATCTAATGCCCCTGGTGCAACTTGAGGCAGTTTTGTCTTGTCACTTGTTACTTAGGAGACTGACCCCACCTGGCTCCAGCCTCCTGTCAGGAAGCTGTGGAGAGCCAGAAGGTCTCCCCTGAGCCTCCTTTGCTCCAGGCTCAGCACCCCCAGGTCCCTCAGCTGCTCCTCACAAGATTTGGCCTTAGACCCTTCCCCAGCTTTGTTGCCCTTCTCTGGCCACACTCCAGCCTCTCAGTGTCCTTCTTGAAGCAAGAGGCCCAAAACTGAACCCAGGATTCCAGGTGTGGCCTCACCAGTACCAAGGAGGACAATCCCTGCCCTAGTCCTGCTGACCACACTAGTGCCAATATGAGCCCAGACGCTGTTGAGCACCTTGGCCATCCAGGCACCTGCTGGCTCACCTTCAGGATCAACACAATGAGAGGCCAGGCATGGACATGCACCTACTTCATAGCTTGAACAAGGATCAAGAGCAAGGACCTGAGCTCAAACACAGCTCCAGAGAGGAGCAGGGAGTGAGAGCGAGTGGACCAGGGAAAAGGCCAGGAGCAATTGTGCTCCTTGTGAATGTCTCAGGACTGTCCTCAGTCACTGGCCCTCCTCCACTGGAGCCTGACAGCCAGTGTCCTGAAATAACATCATTACACACCATGCCTGGATCCTCCTCAGGACACGGGTGTCTTACCTAGGAAGCAGGTCTCGAGCACAAAGCTTCCAGCACTGCAGCATTCCGACTCATCCTCTCTCCCAAGCCCTGGCACTGGTGGTTTATTTGTTTGCTGCAGATCACCATAAATACCAGCTAGCAAACTTCTAAATCCAATTGCTTTCTGCATGAAATGAAACCTGGCGTGCCTAATGCCCTCTCCTTCCCCTCCAGGCGTTTGTTATGTGTTTATGGTATCCCAGCAGCACTGGCAGGAAAGCAGGGAGCCTGGGCAAGCTCCGTGCCACGCTGACTCCGACGAGCCCCCGCGGGGACACCGTACGCCGTCCTCCGCCGCCGGCTGCCAAAGGGCAGCGCTTCCTGTCGCCCCGGCACGTCTGAGCATTTGCAGAATTAAGCTCTTACCAAGTATAATTACTATAATTATTCATAAATGTCATGGAGACGGGCCCGTGATTGCTGCTCTGCTTCCCTGCGCCGCGAGGGAAGGCCGGCACGCGAGTGTGAACGCCGGGACGCGCATCGCTCAGCCTGTCTCACTCGCCCCGTGTTTTCTCCAGAGCTTCCAATTACAGCACAAGTGCTCCTTGTACTGGGGAGTTCATCACTGCCTAGTGCCTGCCCGCCCTAGTGACAGAGAGCACCAGCCCCAGGCTGTCTGCCTGCTGCCACTGAAGGCAGGAATCCCAGCACCACAGGGAGGAAGGATCCCACTGGGTCACCTGCACGGAGCAAACACCTAAAAGGAAGCTCCAGCTGATGAATGGGTTGGGTTTAACCTGTGCATAGAAATGAGAATGGTCATTTATATCCTACACAGATATTTCCCAGGAACACAGGAAGAAAGGTAGTTTGGGAGTTTAGTCCACAAATTTTAGATGAGCATTTGGAGAAATTTCAGCAAGGGAAAAGGCTGAGCACTCACCTGTGGCTTCCTCCATCAGTCATGGTGCTTGAACAGGACAGAGGCACGGCAGCAGTTTGCAGTTCTCTCCACTGCCACCCACTTCTAGCACCAAACAGTCCTGTGGAACAGCCCGTGGCCCCAGGCAGCCTCCACTTTACCGCTACAGAGGCAATGCTTCATGTCCTTAGTACAAGCCTCCAGCGTTGGAGCTGTTAAACAAATGCTCTGTACCACAGTTAGACTTCAGAGAACATGAAACAAATGATGATGTGTGGTGGCAAGGTTCTTTTAAACAGGTTATTATCTGTGTAATTGCTTTTTTACAAAGATTAATAATCATAACAAACTCTGCAGGTCAGGCATTACCACAAGATGAGTGGCTCTGACAATAAGCAGTCACCAATGCATTCAGTAAGGATGCTTAATTGAAGCTAATTTCACTAAGTGACCTTAACAAATAGCAATTTCCCTTCAATATGACAGAATTAATTTTTTCATTTAAGGCACAAACCTCCTATTTCTTTCCCCTTTCATGATCTAACTTTGAAGTGCAAGCTCCCAAATATCCTTTTATCCACAGATTCAAAAGACTGTGCACAGCAAAAGCTAAGCTGGCAGGTTCTTCTCCATTTGTACACATAAAGGATTTTATAGTCAGCTATTGAATACGGATCCTTTCTCTCCAAAATCAGAATACCAAGGCCATCCAAAGATCGTGCTAGTGCAACTACAGTGGATTTTGATGAACCTGCAGATCACTATCTCAAGGGAAAAATGTGGCAGGCACAATTTGTCTGTACCGGGCTCCTTGCGTGAGGCATTTGTACCCTTCCCTCAGCACCTTCACCCCTGCAATCATATTCTTTCCCATATAATCCAACCAAAAGATCCCCAGAAAAGCTTTTCCTGGCTGCTCCCACCAAGCCCTTTAACTGCAGTTTGAAGCAAGACTGAATCACAGCTTCCTGCCACATTGTTTCTGACAGGACAATAGCCCTCCAGGCCTACATTTAAAATTTAGATGAACAGGACCCAAATACTCCACAATTCCAATTAATTTTGTGGAGTCTTTCAGACATACAACTCCTCAAGTTAGGAGAAAAATATCCAAAGTTGTGGGAACGGATACTGGAAGAAACCACATACACAAAAATAACATTAGATACATTCTCCTGTCAACAACAACATCAGTTTTCTTAAGATGTGCTCTCAAACAGGACTAGGAAAGAAAATAGGCTGGGAATGAAGCAGCCACCCTGATTTTCCCAAGACTTTTCACTAGTCTATGCCACAACTAGAATTAAGTTGTTCAAAAGGGCTGCTCAGCACTACACCAAACATTATTTTCCTAAGCAGGCCCTTACAGGTGCCACAAAGCACTTCTGAGATCCATCCATTCAGGCTGCACCTCCCTCTTCCAAAGCCCCTGGCACAACAGCAAGACGGTGACAGGAGCAATTCTGACAACATATTAACAAAAAAGTTGTCTGGGATTCACTTTTATTTCCATGGCTAGGACCATGAAAAGAAATACAGCAGAGAGTCAGTACACTCATTGAAAATCAGCAGTTTCATTAGGATAGTCATTGTGTGAGCCTGTTCTCAATTATCACCAGTTCTAACCCACAGGCACCTTTTATTAAGGTAAAAAAGTTTCAATTATTTAAATTAGACTTCCTCACGGTGTCAAAACATAAACAAAAGAGAACTGATAGCTTAGAGGACATGTCAACAGCTGAAACAACCAAGATAGCAGAGAAAGAATGAAACAAATAGTAATTGAGTCAGTGCCAGCAGCAACTAAATGTTCATACTCAGCTGC
>NW_008586551.1:0-22059 GCF_000691845.1 Merops nubicus | reverse complement strand
CCTGCTGAGAATTGTTCTCAGCCCCAGATTCGCTCTTTGTTGCACTTCATGGATGTTTTTTCCACTCCCTCATTTGCACTTCTCTGTGGTACTCACACAACCCCTGAAGTTAAAACTTTTCATGGATAAATTCAGAATGATGGTCTGAGAACTACAAGAGTCTCAACCTTGCTTCTGAACCAGGGCAGTCAGATCAGAATTGCAAATACCTTGGTTGAGCAGCCAATTTCTCAACTTCACCTCCAGCATTAAACTCTCCCATTTTTTAGTACTTCTGCCAGCACATTAGAAGATCTACCAGGGAACAAGGAAAACATGGTATTAACTACTGCTACCATTCAATTAGCACCACTGGGGCTAAGAGACTTCCAAGGAAAATAGAGGTGTGGATACAGTCTTCAAAAACGCATTTCATTAGGTAAATTAGCAGTCATGATTGTAAAGTCTTTTCTTAACTAACAACTTGGACTCAAATTGTGTAAGTATTGTGTCTACTGGCACAAGGTCAAGTGGTGGTTCCTATTTATACTAATGGCAAACAATTAATCATTGCCCTAGAAAACAGTCTGAGGCTCTCTTCACACAGAGGCGACCTGCTAGGTGACCTCTGCTGTATTAATTACTGGCACTCATCTTGGTGTCCAGGGAAGCACATCCCCAAGCTGAAGCCATCTGTGGAGTCCAAAGTCAAGTGGACCTTTCCCAGTCTGCTTAGCTGACACATGGTCCCAAATTTAGTTTTCTACACTGGAATTATTTGTCCAATAAAGTTACACCAGCAAAGTCCACCAAGAAGTCTTCTTTCTAGTATAGTTTAAAATGGTCACAAAAATTGGAAGAACTGTACCAGCAGAAACCTTCTTGTTTTTAATAACTGTACCACAGGATGGATCCTCTGCTAAGACAGGGACCTCAGTAAAGGTGATGGGGTTTTGGGGGGAGCTTTTTTATTTGGTTTACCATTTTTTAAAATTATTTTTTATATCCCTTTTGTGTTTAGCTATAACAGCAGAAGCTTATAAAATGTTTTTATAAATAACTCTAACCTATAAGGGGTTCTCTTCCTTATCTCAACTTGCTGCCATAGACTGCACCTAGTGAAATTAACACAACAGATGTTAAAAGCACGTCACTCAATTATGAACAAGGTTTACAGTTCTAGACATTTTCCATACATTCATATATCAACTTGAAAACCAACTGGCAAGAGAAAAATACAAGTACACTTTTATGACATGCATTAAAGTCTAATTTGTAGCAGCTTCTTTGGCACTCAAATAGCAGGAGTATCAGTTTTAATTTATTCATTAGCATTTGTCTGAAAAATTTGGGGCATGATTATGTCCAGATATTAAACCTTAGTAACAACCTAAATTGATAAAAAGAGGAAGAACACCCCATAAATTCAAGGAAGACTTATTTTCAATAAACCCAAGGAACTTAATGTGTATTTTCACTTATAAAGATAAAATCCCTAAGATACAACAAACCCACAGTACCACAAATGCAGCAAAGGCCTTTTTTCAAATCCCACTTAATTGAACAGTAAACTCCCACTTCAGATTAACAGGAAATTGTTCAAAGGCCAAGGAGGTGAAATGAATGGCGTGCAGTCTCAGGGCTGGTAAATGCTGATAAAAAGATTAAGAGATGGAATCATAACTGGATGTCAGCATTACTATTCTTTATATTGCTATGACCAAACTAACAATTGTATAGAGTTGGTTGGATTTTTCACCTCCTGACAAATCAAAGAAATAAATGAAAAGCAATCATGTGTCATCATCAGCTTGATTAACTGAGAACTGTCTCTTAAAAGCAAATGTCAAAAGTTACATTTATATGGTTAACAGTAAAAAAAAAAAATTTGGTTATTCGTGATGCAGTTTAGAGAATTTCATGATTTCTTGTAAAACTTGTCACAGAGCAATAATATTTCACTTTAACAACCCAATCAACGCTTCTGCACAGCCTTCTAACATCATCTGGTATTGAGTCAGAGCAAGCAGAACAAGGAAAAGAATAAGTAAAACATCACATTCAGAGGCACTGAAAATCCACAAGTCCTAGTTCATTACTATCCCTGAAAGTCTGTCTCAAAAATGCTTTTTGAACTACACAAATGTTGCAGTTTTCTTTGATTCTTAATAAAATAGTTGATATAATTCTTCTATGGCAGATGAACACCACAAATTCCTGATTAAAAGGGATCAGTTTAAAAAGCAACCTCCTGAGAGCCATAACCTAACTACAATTAAGTGACATTTTTTTAAAAGCATTTTTAAATTACTCAGCACCACAAGACTCAAGATTCCTTCCCCCTCTCCCATGTACTGCAAGACAAAATTGTTCCTTGTGAATATCAACTCTTTATTCTCTCATTGATATGTAGGAGAAAACAGGTCCCAGCAAGAGTTTGGAGACAAAAGTCAGTAATTCCCCATCTTAAAAAAAAAAAACACCACCTCTTTTGGTACTCAGGAGAAAATACAAACATGTAGCAACAGGAGAATTCTCATCACTGGCAGTATCCTATTCTTTGTGTATACAGTGCTCAGTGTATAAATACAGTATGCTTTAAATTACAGGATAAGAGGAGTGGGTGATAAGAGAGGCATTAGAGCGCTGCTAGTCACGTTAATCGTATTTATTGATTGAACACTGAACGCTTTGCCAGCTTCTCTGACAAATTGGAATGGCTTTGGTAACCCCTCTCCAACGTGGGTGTTCTGTCTCATTCTCTTTTACATCACTCATTACACCTCCCGGGAATACACAAAGGCTTTCTCTGCTGGCTGTCCTCACAGCTCTCTTTGCCTGCCAAGCACTCTGTTGCCCTCTCATCCCCCCATTAACACCTGCATGATCCCACAGGAAAAACCTGGAGTGCATTTAAAAACCCCTTTCTCTATGCCTGTGAAAGAATCCCTCTCGGCTGTTGTGCTGTGCTTCATGGGAGCTGTGTTACATGCCCTGTGGGAGCAGAAGTGACAGCAGATGTCACAGCAGACACTGTACTCCCTCATCCAGTTTAACCTTGGCTGCACCTACGCAGTTATGACATGCGGGAGCTACTGACACAGACTGAGTCCATTTTTTTTAAACTTGTCTTTAAAGGTAAGACATGAACATTCTGATTGTGCATAAAAAAAGATTGGCAAATGGAACTTTTCTAAAAATAGTTACACGGAGTGTCTAAAACCACCTTCTTGGTGTTCCACACCTGCCCTCTGTTGCATCTCTGCCTGCTAAACAAACGTAACTGCAGGCACGACAAAGACACAGACAGATAAAATCGAGGTGAGTTGCATTCACTGCCCGTATTACATCATCTCTAACAGTTTTGGATTAAAACTGAATTACTGTGCTATCATCCTTTTCACATTTGGCAGAGTAAGATTACAGTACATTCTTCCCAAAATACACCAAATGAAACAACTTACGCCAAGCGTTTCAGGTATTTTTAGACAATGCAATAAAATAAAACTGCAAGATTATTCTTACAGTTCACATTCCCAGTCTATTTGTACTTTAAAAATTATCTCAGGCAATTCTCCCATCAGAGGTGATGATGAAGATTCCATCAAACTCCAGAGAGCTCTCTGGGAGTCTGGGAGGGAAGCCATGTCCTACGGTCCTTCATAGAGAGTTCCAGCAGCTCTCCCTACAGAGTTCAGTTTTGAGATGCTGAAGCAAGAGACTGTTGTTAGTGATTAACGCTTCACACATCTCTCAATCACATCCTGAAGATGGCTACAGGAACTCTACAAACTCTTCTAAAATCTTTCATGTGACACTACGACCCGATTCACTTCCTTAAAAAAAATTAAAAATCACATGTCTGAAAATTTAAGCACATGAAATGGGAACTGGGTGATACAGAATAAGGCTGTAACATTTCCCACCAAAATACTTCTACATACCTAATTACTGAAAAAGTCAATGACAAATTGATTTGTCAGTTGTGCAGACACACTCTGCAAAATAATCTACCTTAGAGAGATACGACTCATTCAATATCAGATTTCAAGTGCTTGTAGAACGAGAATATAGGAAAAATAATTTAAAGGGGAAAAAAGAAAACTGATTTTGTAGTGCATGGTAGAGTGAAATTAGGCAATTACATTCTGAAACGTACATCTCAGAACAGAACTGTTCAATACAGAGATCACTACATTCCCTTTTCTAATTTTTGATTTTGAAGAACATGCATACCATGCTCAGTTGATTAAAGCAAGAAAAAAGCCTTTCAAATTTGGCAGTTTTCTCTCCCATGTTTCACACTCAGACTGATGATGACTTTGTAGCAGCTTCCTCCATCTTAACCTCTGCAGCACCTAGATGTTTTCACCTTCTCAGACCTCATCTCAAGAACTGTTTCTCCTCCTGTTGGCCCACACACAGCCTCTAGATCAAATGCTGCTGTAGTCCGAGCTGCGGGCAGCAAGTGCTGCTGCTGCTTTCCACTCCACTGTGAAGAAGGTAATTGTTCCAAAGAAGCCCACAACCACCATGATCAGGAGTTGCCACTGCAGGAGGAAGTAGTTGCTGTAGAAATATGCAACTGCAGCACAGATGGACTGAGGGGGGAAAAAAAAAACCCACAATGTAAAAAGCTTATCAGTGGATATTTCCAGGCTAGCATTAAAAGTATTATCAAATTGACATACACACAGCTTAATATGCAACTCTCAGCAGTATGCTTCTGTAGAAAATGTAATCTTAAAACCTCAACATATGTCTTAATACGATACACAACAGATGTAGTTTTTACTTGTTATTTAAGTAGTGTTCACTGCAGAAAGTGAACACAGAATTCAGAAGTGTCTGTGGCATCGTAAGATCAGTTCTCTGGTATTTGAAAACAGTTTGAGAAACAACACTGCTGAGACTGAGACAAAATCCAGAAAGCTATTTCCAGTTTCACAGCATCACAAACTACTCTATAACAAAATAGCTAGAGGCTTTGCCAAGCAGTGTTGCTTACTTGCAATCTACCCCCTTAAAAGGCAAAATTTTCATTAGAGTTTGTATAAAGAATCTTTATATTCCATGTTTATCTCATTCTTACAGATCACTGAGAACAATACAAAAATGGAGCTGTGCACATGGAAAAAGAAAATACAGTTTTGAAGCAAGCAGCTCTCAACTTTTAAACCAGACACACCCTGAGCTCTGCTCCCAGCACTAGCCTGCTCCTGGTGTGACCATGCACGACGAATTTCAGTGCTTTGCAGCAGAACTTTTCATTGAGTCTCCAGCTAGCACAGATGCATTTATTTTGACATTCTGATAACTTAAGGACAGGAAAAACATCACTTAATTCTTATTTTTGTCTGCATACCCCCCTGGTAGCTCCCAGTGATACAGTACAACAGCCACAAACTTTTCAGCTACTACTTACACAACTTGTTCCCTTTTAACTCACATTTCTGTGTCAAAGACTTAAGTAAATTCAGTAAATGACTATTTAAATAAAATCCAAGTGTGGTTAACTGTACTAGCCTTTTCACTTTAAGCTACAATTCCCAACACTTCCAACTTCCCTCAAAGCTTGTAAGTAACAGCAGTTCAATTATATAATCACACCAAGCTATGCAATCAAGCTACTCCTATCTAAAAAAACTTTTTTTCTCTCCTGCAAAAGATAAAAAACAGGCTGAAATCCTTTGCAGAAGCAACATAATTTTTCTCAGCTCACTAAAACCCCCAGCCTGGCATCTGAATAACATTCCAACAGTTGTGGTTTCCAAAGGCTGTATCATGTAATACCTGAACAAACTTAAAGATGGCAAAGGCAGGAGCACTGTCTTCTGAATACAAGAATCCTAAAATACTGAGGAGCTGAGTGTTGAAGCAACTGTCCCCCAGGCCCAACAGAAAGCTGCAGAATATGGCCACCTCTTTGCTGAAAGAGAAAGTAAATCAAGTTTAAAAGCCATGCATTCAAACAGCTTACACATTTATAAACCATTTTTTGGCAGACTTATTTGGAAAGTGTGAATGGAAGAAAGTTATCAAACTTTAAATTTCACTGGAAAAGAACTGGGAACGCTTGGCTTGGCTAAAATAATAGTTTCATCAGATTTTAATTTCTTGAATGCTAAGCCTTCTGTTACTGTGACCTGCAGTCAATTCTACACCAAATTAGAACCACTAGAAGAGCTCATTTTGGTGCCTGGAGCCACAAAACCCACAAAACAGTGAGTGACTAAAAGCTGAGACCCACATGGTGAGTTTGTAAAAACTGCAGGAATATTAGAGAAATACCAATTCACTTTGCAGAAAAATACTCCAGTTAAATAAGAGAAGCATTACCAGCATAGGCACAAATGTTTATAATTGCAAGTTAGCAGCTGTCTGCACAAACTGACAACACTGTATTTTCACACAAATTGGCAAAAATACACCCCCAAAAAAGTTGCAATGATGAGTTAAGAAAGCTCCCCATATTCTTCCCCTAACGAGCAGTGTAAGAGCCAGGCCCAGCTTGGCTCCAGTTAGACCAAGCAGACTTGGACAACCAGCATTCAGAGGCCCTGGAAACCACAGCAGCAGTGCAAGGCTGGTGCCCCCAGCTGTAGTAAAACTCAGCCAAACACTGCTTTAAAATACACCAAATTCCTGACATCTAGTACAATAGTTTTGGGTTTCACTATTGTCCTAAATGTCAGGAATGTAAGTTCTCAGCAACAGAATCACTACCAAACATCCTCATGCTTTTTATGCTTACTCCATTTAAGTTCCCACATTGAGTGCACACTAGTAGAATATCTACCTTTAATAAAAATGGAATTCTTGAAAGCCTTTTCTGTAGAGTTATTGTCACTACACAGAAAAGCAGCTTCCAGGAGCTTCCTATTACAGGAACAACCTCTTTATACAACACATCTTGAGTTCTAACCAGCCAAAGGAAGAATTTTTCATACCTTGGAATCATATAAGCAACATCATCTGTTCCTTCCATAGGAGCAATAGGGGCATCATTTGGCATGTTGAAAAAAATCAAATAAAAAGCTATGAAATGGACAACGATGCCCAGCATCACCACAGGGTTCCTGCCAAAACGATTGGTCTTGCTCAGTAAACCAAAGATTCCTCCACCTGTACAAGTGGAAAAGATGGATAATTATATCAGATCTAAAAAACAAAAACGAGTTGAAAAAAATCAAATAAAAAGCTATGAAATGGACAACGATGCCCAGCATCACCACAGGGTTCCTGCCAAAACGATTGGTCTTGCTCAGTAAACCAAAGATTCCTCCACCTGTACAAGTGGAAAAGATTGGATAATCAGATCTAAAAACCAAAAACGAACTTAAAATAATGCCAAAAAAAGCTGAAAACTTAAGATTATAAACTTCCCCCTATTGGATAACTGCAAGATTGACAGCTGTGAAGACAGTGCCAAGGAGTTTGCCAGATTTGCAAGCCCCATTTGCCAGATGACAGAACCTTTGGGTTGCTAGAGGTGTCTGAAAAATGTGGGCAGGAGAATTATCAGACGATTGCTGATGAAGAGACTTAACCTTTTTGCAGGTATTTTCCCAGCAGCCACTGTTTCCTCTGCTGTTGCAACAGTACTCAGTGAAAATGGATGGCCTTGTGCTGAGGTCTTTTAACTGCAAAAATAAGACTCACTCTTCTGATCCACGTTGGTACTGAACAAAGAGTGGTTTGTTTTAAATGCTGCAGTACTTGAGCTTAAGCAGAAACAAAATGTACCTAATGAACATTACCAGCATTCAATTTTATTCAAATACCAGATCTTATTTAACACAAGCCAACTTTTTAGAAGAAATCTTTAGAATAGTACTTTAAATTTTTTTTTTAAAGTTACAACATCACTTAAATACTAAAAATGTAAACAGAATACTAAAATAGAGAATATCAAAATGCTGAAAACTCCCTTATAACATTGTAGCCTAGTGTTTCTCTCATTTTTATGTATTTCTTTGCCCAAAAAGAGTGCAAAATCCCAGGATTCATAGCTACTAGTATTTCATGTCCCTAGTCCCCATTCACTTTACAGGGTATAATGTATAACTCACAGTGCAAGAAGGAATCATGTTGACAATTTTATCTCTAGGATTTCATTTTTTGTTCACATAATCATTGCTGGAAGCTTGAAAGACACTGTGCTGTTAAAATCCAAAACCCCCTCATTTTGAGTAACTACATCATCTTGATCCTTTTTTGTCTATAAGGTAGTCAATTCAGACTCACCTAAAATTTCTCCAACACCAATAAAAATACCAGAGAGACCAATAAGGCTTTTCTCTTCACCACCAAAGCTATTCACAGCACCAATACATGTTCCATATACTCCAGAAAAGAACGTTAATTCCAAACCTTTGAAAGCAACCAAACAAAATTGATCAATGAGCTATTATGAAAGTTACAGAACAATTCTTTATGTCTAAAAGCTGGTTTTCCCTAAAGCACCTTTCAAATACATCCATGTATTTGAAAGTTATGTGTAATAGAAGAAATTAGGGAATTTTAAGCCATGTAATTATGATATTCTCTTATGCCAGTGTAAAAAAAAAAAATAATAAAGATTCACTGTGTGACTAAATAGAGCCACGTGCACTTGGGTTCAGCACCACTTTTGTTGATACAAGCTCTACATATAGTTTATATTTCTGCTTTGCAAGAATTTTGGAATTTCATATGTAAGGGTTTGGTTTTTTTTCCCCTCCAAGTCACAGCATTCCTAAGAAGACTCCCTGCACCTCCAAACACTCCAAAAGAAGAGCTAAGATTCCTAAAATAGACTGCTACTTTTCTACACATAATGAACTAAAGCCAAGGAAAAACAACTGCTTCTAATTTACCTGCCTTGCCTTTTGCTACTGCTATTTTGGAAATTAAAGCTTTCGTTGGCCTTACAGGAGTTTGTATTTTTCCTTCATAAAGTGACAACGTTGACCAAGAGCCAGCAGGTGGCAGCAGCTGTTTTTTTCCAAGCTTGACTGATTATTTTTTTCCTGCTACATCAAAGACCAAATTTCAGATTAATCAGGCAAAACTTGGCCAATTCCCTTCCCTTGTTGCTTTGCTCCACATCCCGTTTCAGTAAACGTCTGAGAGGAATTCAGTTTTGTTAATTTGGGTCAACACAATATTGGAGATGCTGTGAAGCAACTTGTAACTCAGATTAGTGGCTGGTACAAGCTGAGTTCATAGCTACCACTGCTATTTCTCTGCCAGAAGCTGCCTGTAAACTGTGGTAGATGTTATGACACTGTTTATAGATAAATTTTATTTAAATCTGTCTCTTCATGTACAAGAGCCAACAACAATTTCTCATTATCATGACTCAGAAAACAGGTTTAATCAAAGTTGCTAAAAAGAAAAGAGAACTCTTGCCACAGCAAATACTAGTGACAAAAATAGTTGAAAAGGGCCAAACTTTTTCCTGCTAGAACCAAGAGTGAAATGAAGACTGCAAGTAATCTCCCACACCTCAATGGATGGGACAGTGTATTGTACAAAAATCCCTCCTCCCATACAGAATCACTCCCCAGAACACACAGTTAGTAACTCATCCAAAATTAATTGAAATACTGAAATCCTGTTTGCAGAGATACAGAATTGTAATCCTGCTCTAGGGTGAAAATTCCAAACAATGCCCTGACAATGATACACAATTACACACTGCTTGCTTCATACCTGTGTAGGCTGTTGTAACACTGAGAAGCAGAATCTCTTTGGTGAAGCTCAGCTTTATAGATTTCTCTGTAAACACATAATAAAGGATATTAATAAACTGAAAAGGTCATTAAGATAATCTACACTTTGTTTTGCTCCTCACAAAAATATGTTAAAATTATGCAAACTATCTTTATTACAGTGTACAGAGTGCTAAACAAACCAACCTTGACACTCCCTTTGAAAGAAATGCTGTTATCTGAAATAATTTTTTGCAAGAAATGCAAGAGGGTAAATATTAAAGGGAGGATACACAGTCTCCAATTAGCAATTTTCTGATCATTGTATTTTTATACTCTCAGTTCATGTCACTTGTGTCCCAAAAGGGTAAATAAATTCTTAGTGAAGATCCCCATGTTCTCAAAAAAACTTAAGTCACAGGCAGGTCATATCAAACTTCAATGGAAATTGCAGATGTTCCAGTTCAGTATTGCTGTGTTTAAGTGGTATAATTCAGTGACAAACTAAAACACCATACAGCTACTATTTTACCTTGTTATGTTAGTGAGGGTTTTTTTAATTAAAAAAACCACCACCACAAATTTTCATGCACTTGCTTTCCCAAGTGGTGACCTTTTGTTTTTGAGCTCATCTATTTAAGGAAGCTGTTGTAAAGTAGCCTGCATCTCAAACTACATGAAGGAAGTACCCCTCCAAATCTCTCCTGCACTATACTAGTAATTGAAGTGAAGTCTACCTCACTTTCTTTGCTTGCAAGCAGGCTTTGTTTGTGGGTATCCCCACCTGAAAGGAGCACTTCTGGAGCACAGCCAGCCCGCCCATGCCCACCAGACATCACCAGTGATTTGCTCACACATTACATCAGTGGTTCTGAAATTTTCCCAGTTGCAAACCCATTTTGGCTAGGCTCAAAATCACAAATGCTCACAGAGACAATGGAATTCCTATCAGGCTCAAAACTCATCATCTCTATGTGAACTGTCACCTCTGCCATCTGGCAGTCACTCTTCCAAGCAGGCCACCCCTGAAGGTGTATATTCAACATGGAATGACTGAATTGGGTTCTTAAAACCTTACTTATTCACAAATTTTTTTTCCAAAGTCATTTGCACACGTACACATTAGCACAGTCATGGAGAGATGGAAAGGATATGTCAGTACTTACTGAAGGCAGCCACTGCTCTCATCATGTTGTTTTTTGCAGACCTGGGTAAAAAAAAAAGACAGTCAAAATGGAAAAAGAACCACCATGTGATATTGCCATACTGGAAGGCACTTTAATTTTTCAAATCTTCTGTACATTTCCTATCACATCACTATGTACTGGAATATGCTAGTATATTATTAAAAGTTTCTGAGAATATAAATTACTAACCACAAAATTTGCCTTCTGCACTAGTGAATGCCACTCAAAAGTTAACCTGCTTAACAGAGTCTTCTGAGCATTTTTAGCTTTGAATATGTTTTCACTGATGTACTTGCTGATTTTTTTTTTCTAACGTTTTCATTGTTCTTTAAATGAAGCAAAAATATTTAAACTGATGCCTCAGGCAACCCTGAACTGAATCTATCCATAGTGTACCTAGGCGTATCTAATGTATTTATCAGAGTGGCATATATATATACATTTAGAGAAGATATGAAAACATTCAGTATGCAAAAGTTAACCTATAAAAAGGGAGTAAGTTCTGCTTATTCTAGCCTTTAAACTGGGCTGATAAGGGCAAGATAGACTACGAAAGGCAAATACATGTTTAGTAATTAGCAGAGAAAAGAGCTAATAGATATCTCTCCAAAGGCACTTACTTATTAATGGAAAAACTTAATGTGCAGTGCTGCACTCCACCCTTGAAAATGTTATATAAAGAACATTAACTCTCACTTTAATGTTAAAGTACAGACACTTTCCTATTAGATCTGTAAATTCTACAGGTGGCTCATAACATTCACAGTTCCAGCACAGGAAGGAAAGTGAATGCATGATGTGCCACTGAGGAGCATGAGCACGAGCACAGATGAGTGTATGTGACAACATGTTATTGCCACAACGCTTACGAGCTGTCCCCCAGGACTTCATTAGCAGAATCTTCCTCCCCTGGAGCTTTGGTGTCCTCTTGTCTCCTAATCAGAAAGAACAGAACTGTGCCCACAAGACTGATAACAGTCAGAGCAATGAAGACAGTTCTGCGATCACTCTCTGTGGAAAAACAAAGAATTATCATAACCAGAGGTGCAAGAACAATTCAAACCAGTTCAGCTACTTTCAAAGAACCAGAACAGACATACTACATATACAGTTTTTAAGACACACTAATTTTCTAACTTACCTCCCAAATGAAGGAAAAGGTACCCAGCTGCTGGCAAACTCCTGTCTCAGTTTTAGGATGCCAATAAAACATTGGCATATTAAAGACTGTCACTTGCATTTTCTGCCGTGCAAAGGCTATGACCAAGGAGGAGCCAATTAGCAAAGGAAGTGCATAAATTATTAGCAGAAAAAAGTACATCTTTCTAAATTTACATAATTCAGAGTGGACAAAGTACCACAAACCCCTTCAGATGTCTAAAAAAGCTGGAGGAAGGTAATCACTGCCCTCACACCAGCTCTGCTGCACTAACTGATTTGTGTGGCACAGAAGTGTCTGTAATACAGAAATCTTTCCCATTTACTAACATTAAGCAGAAAAAAAACCCCAAGAAACAGCTAATAGTTGTAATTGAACTAGTGTATGATTCCAAAGATAGTGTCTATACTTGTATTTATTTCCCCTTTAGCTTAAAAATAAACATCATGTTGTTCTACATCAATTAAAAATAACCTGTGTGAGTACAGGTCAAAACAAGAATGTGCTTCACCTTGAAATGCCTGTAAAAATCTTTACTTAGGTAGTAGAAGGAAGGATTAATTTATATTTAAACATCATCAGGTCTTCTGACACCCACACTTTTTAATAAAAGAGTCTCAAGACACTGAAAGATGGAGGAAATTTAACAGCAGAACTCCCTCACAGTTAATTGCTCTATTCTGTGATTAGCAAGAGCAAAGAAATTTAGACTGCACAGAATTTCAAGCCCACCAGGTTCAAACCATCTCCAATACTTTCAAGAACCTTTAAACCTTTGTGGTAAAGGTGAAGGAATGTGGGAGTTGACCTTTAAAAAAAAAAAAAAAAAAAATCAATTTGTGCTGTGCTCCTAAGCCCATGTGTGTGGAGAACCTGGAAAGATGGATCTAACAGAGGCATGAAGTGGACTACCCATCTTAACAGGGCAGTATTTCTGAAGGCTAATCATTATCAATCATATATCAACACCTTATTCCTGACTGACTACAGCAGAAGTAGCCTCATGTTAAAAGAGCTGACCATTCTAGTAGATATTTTACTTTAAGACTACAATAAGGAAACTCTCACAGTCATTATACAACAGCCTACAATAAGGAAACTCACAGTTACTATATTACAGGACAATCAACCTTATTTGTTTACAAAATGTAGTTTGTTGGGTTTTTTTTCCCAGCAATGCTTAGGTTTTATAACTAAATCTTAGATTTCACCCTATTTTCACCACTGCCATTTTCTTAATTTACATGCCCACACACCATGCCTTAAATACTTCCCAGAAATTGCTGCTTTAAAACCACTGAGTCTCAAACACTATTCACCTTCTTGAGAATATTAAAATCCACTGTTCTCAAGTTTCTGCTCTTCACCAGTCTAGCATGTCAAGTGAAAAACTGTAGTACTGACTACAACCCCATTGGGAAGTTAACCATCACAGACCATGCCAAGAAAGGAAGACTGAGTTCTTTACACACTCTTCCCACAATGCTGGGAGTTTAAGAAGCAGCAGCCATCACTCTCAGTCCAGCTGCACATCTCAACCTCTGCCTTGCTCACTACTTTGTGCCAGCACAATGACTGCTGCAGCCATGAAGTGAACTGGGATGTTTCCCTTTATTTTCCTTTACTTCTTAGATTAATTAGTCTCTAATCTAACACAGGAGGATGGTCTACACCAGAACTTACTTTGGAATGGGATCGCATGTATATTAAACATGCAGCCATTCCAAAATACCTTGCCCCCAAAAATATGCATATTTTGGCATAGCCATGTCTGCACAGGGAAAAAAAACCCAGAGCAGGTATCACAGAAAGCCTTTTCTAAACCAGCACTTTGAATAATTTCACAGACAACAACCTGAAAGAATGTACTCAGTGCATGCAGGAAAAAACATGCCTAATAACAAGGGCCACAAGTACCACAGAACACCGAAGCAAAACATACTCCAAAAACAGTCTAATAATAAACTGGGGGAAAAAAAAGAGTCTACTATTGTCTAAGTCTCTTTCCACTTTCCAGTTCATTATTTCATCCATTTATTCATGCTATAACTTAGAGGATGGCTTTGCATATAAACAAGCAACACCCACCTGATATGCGAGTTTTTCCTTGCCAAGCAAAGTATATGTAGAGGTTTCCAAAAAACAAGCTGCAAAGAAAAAGGACAACACGGGTGAGCAGCACTTCCATGGTAAGACAAAGGCTGTAGTATCACAGTAACACCACCCTATGGAAAAACTCACACTGTGCAACTGTGAAACAACTAAAGACACTAATCACTCTCCATGCAAACTGCTTACTTGATATAAAACTTCAAGCACAGTAGAGGATTCTTCCTCATGAGCTGGCTATTCACATTCAGCAGCCAAAACACAAGGTGGGAGCAAAAATGAGGAAATCTCCATCCAAGTTGCCTCTCTTTAATTTTGGAAGGGTGTAAGCTAGAAAGCTGACATATTCACGGAGCTGATTTTGTTATACTTCCCTAGAAGAGTCACAAATCTTGCTCAAATTATTGCCTCAACAATGCTACATTGGCTGTTAACTGCTCAAGGGAAATCCTCTGTTCCTACCTACAGTTTCCTGAAATATAATAATTCTGAAAGAACAGTGATTCAAAACAGCCTTAAAGTTTTCTCATACAAAAATCACACATTTTACTCACTATAAAACACACTGGTTTATGGAAATTGCTACTCTGGCAAGATACTGTTATGCTAATTCCCAAACCTGACATTTGAGGAACACAGGAAGTGTTCAAACTGATGTTCTACTCACCCAGTATTCTGTCCCCACAACAGCATCAGCAATGCCACCTAGTGCAGGCTCACCATCCTAAGCACCTTCTGCATTCATCCCCCTTGTTACCTCCCAACATCCAAAACTGCTGTGCTAGGGGTGGTAAAAGGCAGCTCTCCTCGGGAACCATTTTCAGTCCTGTTGCCAATGCATTTGTTTGATCCCTTTTTTGTCTTGCTGACACAGTCCAACTCTCATAGCAGTAAGATCCAGAAGTTTAATCACCCACTGTATAAAGAAGCACTTGATTTGTTTCAAACAAATCCTCTTCTACTTGCACCAAGTTCCCTAAGTTCTAGTACAGCAGCATTTCAGCAGTAACAGTTCTACATTCAGCTCACCTGGCACCTGCATGTTTTAGTAACCTATCAGTACAACCCTCCTCAGATGCTTTTTCTCCAAAGGAAGGAGTCACAGCCTTTGTACTCTCTTCAAGTCAGCAGCTCTATATTCTTGGGCATTTTTGTTATTTTTCCCCATACCTTAATTGCATTACAGTTTCCCAAGAGGAATAAACCATATCTGCCCAAAACACTCATGAGCAGCAAAGCAGTGTGCACTGTCTTGCTCTTACTACCCTTCTCAATGCTGAGCCTTCTGTTGAATTTTTTTGGTCAAGGTAGCATTTGGAGCTTAACATCAGAGAACTACCAAGAAGATGATGAAAAAGATGATCTCTTTTCTGACTTCTGGTTGTCAGGGCCAACTAGAATATCTTCACTTCAGCCAGGCAGTGAGCAGCAACATCCAGCTGCTGGCACTGTGAAGGAGAACTAAAAGTCAAGGGGGATAACTCATCCAGCACAGAAGATGCCTTTTCAGTAGAGCCCAGCCCTGCAGTCCTCAAGCAGGGCAGGCAGGGCAGAGACAGCCACAGACTGAAGGCAGGGTCAGCCAAACATCTAGACCACCACACAAACTTGTGTTGATGAGGCAGGTTTGAGGTCAGGCCAGGAAGTCAGTCTGTGGCCTAGAGCCTAGACCACCAAGATCTGTAACCAGGTATAACTGAGGCTGAGCTAGAGAGCAGCACTCCCCCAACAGAGCTGCAGAAGAACTGAGGGCCAGGGGCTGAGTTTAAATGGGGCTCCTGGGCCCATGGGCAGATGGGAAGGGTGTGGTGGAGGTGCCAGGTGAGGCTGCTCAGGACCATTAGGCCTTAGCAGTGCACTCAGGATTAGCACAGCCTCCACAATCAACAAGATTTCTGTCCCACATGTCAAATGCTCCCCTAACAGAAACCTATCTCATGTCCAGTGGGGAGGCTTACAACATGCAACTTTCCTTTATTGTTCTATCATGCACAAGAGCAGTAGGAATGGTGCTTCCAGCTCTCCTTCCCACTTCACTGACTGCAAGGTAACAGGGGAGAATTTTTGACGCAGTCTCCCACTTATCAAAAAAAAAAAAATAAAACGCATATACAACGAAAAAAAAGGATTAACAAATAGAGCTTACCTGGATTGTAAGAGTGCCCAAAACACTCCACTGTTCCTGCCAATGGTGTTTTCATCAGAATTTACAGTCAAGCAGTTTCCCTGTGCTGTCCAGAGCACTGCAATACACAGAACACATTGGTCAGGAAGTAGAAATATTTTAGAGGTATATTCAAATACAGGAAAGAAGAGTAAACAGGTTAAGAACAGTGCTTACCAGCAGCTGCAATGCCAATAAAAACAGAAGCAGTGTAGAAAGCCCACGTAGCAGGTTGGATAAAAACTGCAATGTATAGGCTAGAACAGAACAAATCAGTTTATTGGATACGGACTTAAAGTGGATAATGCTCCTTTACAATCAGATATCTCACTCAACTTCTTCTGAATCAGCTACTCCCTCATAAGTGACACTGGAAAATAATTTAGGTCATACGTGGAAGAAAGGTCATCTATTTACTCCACTCAGCATGTAGAAAATTTTTTAAATCTAGTCATTAACCTGAAACCACAACCCGAACTCCACAGTCAGCAAAGCCTGGAAATGCTGTGGAAAAATAACTATTTGCAGTAAGCTGAAGTACTCTGCAGTTACACATCCATCAACAGTATCTCTGCAAAATGCTCTCCTTAGCCAGGGAGAATTTCACATATTACACAGCCTCATGTGTAAATAAATGAAAGAAGGATTTCAAAGGAAGAGGACAGAAAAAATCAAAATTAATACTTACCTATAAAATATGCCACTAACAACCATGGAGAGTTGAGGTCCCACTATTGCAACCACCGAAGGCGATATAAGATTTGATGCTGAGAACACTCCATAAATAACAGACATGCTAAATAAATAAAAAGAAAGATGATTAAGTAATTAATATATAGTGTATAAGTGCAACTGATTTAAGAATGTCCACTTGATTCCAAAATACCAAGTTATGTACATGCATAACTTGAGTAACTGCATAACTTTCATGGGAAAACATTTCCTTCTTTTTATCACCAGCACACTCCACATTCTCTATCAGTCACGTTTTAATCTTTTGCCAAACAAACCACAGAAGTTTCACAGATGTATTTTGTGCTGGTTGTATTTCTAGCTTAAATTAAGGCAGTAAACTCTTCAAAGCAGCCACCAGGTTTTCCTGTATGACAGAATAATTTGGCATACAAGAGGTCCCCAGTCGTGCTTGGTGAGCTTGGGTATGCCAGCACAATAAACAAACAGAATGGCTTTTTGTGGCTCTGCTTCTTGCCTTTCTGGCTCCTCCTCTCCCATTTACGCTGCAGCATTTCACAGAAGCTGATCCACACCAGCTATCCTACACAGAGGAGTACAAAGGCAAACAACCAAGGCCTTAGTTACAGTTAAAATTCCACATGATTTTCACCTCCTAAAATAAAGTGCCATGAATGTGATGACCATGTGGTAGTTTTTATCCATACAAAGAAAACCTGCAAAACAGGTATGTAGTTCAATGAGAAACACTTCAGAGCAGAACTAGAGGCAATGTGAGAAGCCTGTTTTAAATGGCTTTAAGTATGTTATTAAATTGTGAAGTCAGCAGAACACTACAATCTCTTGAGAGCACCTCTCTACCAGATGGAATTCTGACCAGCTTCACCCTGCAAGGAGCAAAGTAACAAGATCTGTGTCAATTACCTTGTGTAGCCACTGCCATGAAAATCCGTGTTGTTTAAATTTGTGATAACAGTTTGCTGTGAGGAGAAAAAAAAACATACATTGTAATATGTTAGAATACATTTTGCAGTTTGAGAACACTTGCAGCAGCCTGAAGTCAGTAACAAACTTTAGAATTACTCATTAATGAACTCTGCAAAGCACTTAAAACCATTGAAAGCATTAATTAAAACTCATAACAGCTCCACAGTGAAGGTGAAGGAGATATTTGGCAGGGGAACACCTACATTTGTAGCAGTAATTCATACTTCAGCACTATATCATGATTTCATCAGAGCCCTTAAAAAATTTCACAAAACTTTTGTTTCACTAAACACCTCTGGTAGGTGTGACAACCTTAATTTAAAAGGGAGGGGGTGGGGGAGGGGAGGAAGAAGTTTCAAACTACTCTCAATTTAACCTAACCATGAACTTCTGGTAAGAGTTTCCATTCTCTCTGGCTTCCCATTATTTCCTGTTTCCTTTTTTTTCCCCTTGAATCAGCTTTAGTGATCATGAGACCATGTAATTAGCTGCGTTGGCAAGCAGATCTGATTGAAAGTCACTTGTAATGACTTTAACAACAATAAATAACACAATTACACGATCAGTTCAGTGAGATCCTGTGAATTCATTGCAGAACTATGAAGACCTCTGGGCTGTATTTAAGTTATGGTATCAAGCTGCACTATGACTGTTACAAAAACTATCCTAAGTAGTTATTTCTGTAATGCATTGCAGGGCATTTATATGTCTGAACCCAGAAAGGATTCTTTTTTGCACACAAGGAAAGAGAAGCTGTAGGAGCTGTAGGCTCAAGAGGTATGTTGAAATCTAACTGTCTTTCAGGCATGTAACTAATACTGAAAGCAATGTCAACAACTCAGCAAGTTAGAGGATCTGGGCTAAATATCTCAGCAGGATTCTAAAAATTTAAGTAGTACGAGTGCAATCTGCTTTTAATAGCAAGTTTGGAATGTGTTATGCTCGATTTTGCTTCAGCATGCAGAGATACATGATACTAAAGCAGTAAATTACTTATTCAGGTGGAAGGTGACTTGGCAGTTCTAGCTCTTGGGGATGTCTGACTACTTGTCAGATGTTATCTTCATACTCCTTATCAATGCATAGTTTTGTTAGAACAGAAAAATAAGCTAGATGAGGAAAAACACACTAGAAAAAAACTAGGGGCATGATTAATAATAACTTAAGCAGCTACTTTGAAAGGGACTATATGGGATAATCAGAAATATGGAAGGTCTAATGTAACTCAGTTTTTAAATATTTCAAGGGTCAAAACAGGCATTATTTTCAAGTTCAAATATCTGATAAGATTCATTTTCTACTTTCTAAGGAATCAGGCACAGTTACATATGTAGCTGTGCTATCTTAAAGAAATAAACCACTTAATTATCCATCTAACCGACTTAATCTAGTTAACACTAAACCAAAAGGAAAGAGGTGTCAAGGTGTCTTGCACATTAAAAAATCCCAAATAAAGCAACTCTTACATTAGAGTACACAGAAGACAAGACAGGATGAATAACTGTGATAGAAATGTAGTAAGTTTTGAAATTCACACCTACCGCAATATTTCCACATGTTTGGAAAGCAGTGAATATAAACATAAATGAGACTCCCAGAAGAATTATGTTGAAAAGTTTTTTTGATTCAGGAGACATTCTGAAGTTTCTTGCCAAGTCCTCTGCTTCAGTCCGGGAAAACTCTTATTTTCTTTTAAAAGTTTTCTCTTAGCCTCTGTTAAAAGCAAACAGGCAAAAAGAATAGAACAACAAAAAAAAAAAAAAAAAAAAAAAAAAAAACTTCAAAAAAGAATGTTTGTTAAAGCTTGTCAGGTGCTAGGATGTAACCATCAATTAAACAGGTAACCCAGTAACTCTCTTAAATAATGAACAGCAAAATCAGTAACAAAAACCAAACCCAAATAAATCCAAACAACAAAAGTTAAAGACCAAGGTTCTCTCTACCTCCTCCCATGAAGTTAACAGAGCAGACAGCAGCGTCCCCCAAACAAAGCAGTTAGTTAATGAGCTCAGTTTCTTGCCATTGTTCTAAACCAGAATTCTGGTCCGCAGCCTTTAAGTCGCCTGACGAAGGAAGGATGAGACATTGGTACAGACCAGTCATCGCCATGCACGTCGGACAGGAAATAAGGAACATTTCACAACCTCCATCAGCTGACCCAGCCAGCAAGCCCTCATGCATTATGGGACATGCAGTTTTTGGGGAGTACTTTTTCTCCTTGAAAGGGTGGAAATCTCCTCATCTTTAAAACAGAAAGATTTATAGCAGTTTTTAAGAATTATTATCTCTATCTACTATATAATACCCAGGAAGATAATAAAAAGACTTAGAATGTCATCTAAGAAAGCTGCCTAATTAGCTGAATTCACACACAAATAGTCTTTCCAAAGGGAAAATTATTCCCACCTCAGAGAAACTATGTACCTCAGTGCCCCCAACACACTCTGCACAGTGCTTCTGCCTTTCGTTGGCTCAGGGACTCTGGAAACACTATTCATAAACTTCCACTGCTCTGTCTCAAGGCTCAACATTTGTTTTTAGTAATCACCCTGAGTATTTTACTTCACTGTATTTCTAAATAACAAATTTAAGATCCACTGCTCTATAGGTTTTAAAGATCTCTGTTAAAATATCAGGAAAATTGAAAGAGGATCCCACATGGAGTGAATGTCTGCTTTTTACTATTATTATCTTCTGTCCACTCTCTTTGGCCTCCAAGTCAGGATTGAGGCATTCAGTTAAACCAGCTCCACTTAACTGCTGACCAAAGAGGAAGGAAAGGAAACATAGAAAAGTGACTGAAATGACAAATCGCCAAATTCTACCTCTGCTATCTACAGTAAAGGACTTAAATAAAATCTGCAGTCCTGCTGGAGTTACAGATTTAATACCCTTTTAATTCCCAAGTTTTTTTTTTTTTTTTTTTTCAAAACAATATCTATTTTTCACTCGTGGAATAAAGTCAGTAGGCTTATTCAGGGGAAGAAAGTCAGTATGATTATTCAGAGGCTGCTTTACAAAGATCCAATTAGAATATCAAGCTGGGGTGTTTGTTTTTAACACAAGCAAAGCTTTCTTCTTTTATTATATGATGAATTTATAGTAACAGATTTTTAAGATGCTCTAGGCACTGTGTCCCACTCATGCATTCATCTCCTTGTGCCAGCAGAAACATTCGGCTAGCTGCATGCCAAACTGGGCTGGTGTGCTGGACTAATTCTTTTGGCAACAGCAGCGGCTTGTATTGAAGTGATACTAGGGAGGAAAGGATGCAGCAAGCTCTTCCTGGCATTTTAGGGGAATCATTGTGAAGATAAACTTCAAATTTGTTCTTAGAGAATAGGTTTCCGATGAATCAAATTTTAAATCAAAATTCTCTGGGATAAAAAAAAAAAAATGGCATGAAGCAATAGAAAATGTGAAAATCAGTACTAGTTTATTTATTAAGTCTCTTGTAGCAGAAAACAAACTCGTGCTTTTTTGTTTTGTATCAATGACACTGCTTATTTTTATACTTCTTCAGTGAAAAAAAAACCAAAACTACTGTAGCAATAAAGATTTAAATTTTAATACTAAATTGTTTTCTCATGTCATTCCTGGCATTACTTTAAACAAATCAGTAGGGAACTGCCTCTTTATTTCATTAAGTCTCTTGTAGCAGAAAACAAACTCGTGCTTTTTTGTTTTGTATCAATGACACTGCTTATTTTTATACTTCTTCAGTGAAAAAAAAACCAAAACTACTGTAGCAATAAAGATTTAAATTTTAATACTAAATTGTTTTCTCATGTCATTCCTGGCATTACTTTAAACAAATCAGTAGGGAACTGCCTCTTTACTTCTATTTTTTTTTTAAACATAGTACCCTGAAACAGACAGGTAGAATCATTTACCATTGTTGCAAGCTGACAGCTGGTGTTAACAGCTCATACCCAGAATGTGGGCACTTTATTCAGTGCCTGAGGTGACATAGCAACAACTGTCAGGGCAGGGGAGCAGCTTTCACCAAATTCCTTACACAAGACTCATAGAACTCGCTGGTCACCCTCCCACAGGGGCTGTGCCAATCGTCTCCCTTGTGCCACC
>NW_008586550.1:0-1500 GCF_000691845.1 Merops nubicus | reverse complement strand
TCAGCTGGGATCTTCATGGGGTCCTGGAGCAGGGTGTCAGGGAGGCGGGAGGGGGGGCCCTTCAGAGAGCTTCACAGGGTCCTGGGGTGCTCAGGAAGGCCCCTGGGAGACTCTGGAGAGAATCAGGGCCCTTCATGGGGTGCTGTGGGGCTCAGGGAAGCCCCAGGGAGACCACCGTAGCTTCATCCAGGTGGCCTTTTATCCCTCCATAGTTTGACATCCCAGAACGTCCCTGAGGAGCCTCAGCCATCCCCACAATAATAAAGCATCCTCCCAAGTCCCTCTGTGTCGTGGTTTGTGCCTTGTGCCTCTTGTCCTGCCGAGATCCCACCTGGGTGGGACCCCATACAGCCAAATCTTCCCCAGGCTGAAGTTCTGACTCACACAGCCCCTCCGAGAGGGGCCACGGAGCATCTCAGAGGCCCTTTGCTGCAGTCTCTCACAGTTGCTCCATCTGTCTTACACTGGCAGCCCAGGACCTGCACCATGTTCCACGGGTGGACTCACCAGTGCTGAGGGGAAAGGAGGGAGCACAGGACCCTACTGCCACCCTCCTTCGAGTGCCACCCAGAATGGTGACAGCCTTCTTCACGTGTTGCTGCTTATGGTCACCTTAGCGGGCACTTGGAAGCCAAAAGTGATGGGCAGCTAGGGTGGGATCTCAGGAGGAAGAGCCAGAGGTGGTCACAGGATCCCCATCCCTGAGTGAGCTGGGGAATAGGGAATGGGTTTCAGCTCTCCACCCCGTGAGCACTGTCACCTGGCTGCTCCAGTGCTGGGACTCGAGGGAAGGAGGCCAGGCAGCTGGGAGCCCAGGGCAGGGCAGGAGGCACTGGCGAGGCAGATGGAGACAGACACAAGCCCTCAGCCTTTGGAGGCAGCTCCTGTCCGGTGTGAGGGAAAGGTGCCCCGTCAAGGAAGATGGCACATGTCACCCAGGCAGGTGGAGCACCATGGAGGGGGGTATCCAGTACCTGAGGGAGACGATTTATAGCAGTCTGAATGGTGAGCAATCCCCCCCAGATCCAGATGGAACCATGTGGCAGAAGTTGCTGTGAAGTGCAGCAGCATTCTGTCCCAGCTGGCTGGCAGTCCTGTCCTGGGCAGCTGGCCAGGGACAGACAGGGGGTGGTGCAATGCCTGACCCACAGGAGGGAAGGATCTCTCCCTCCCTGTGGGCCTGTGCATTTGCAGTGGGCCGCACTGTGGAAGAGTGGGGAAGATTGGGCAGAGGGAACAACAGAAAATCATGACTGGAGGGGAGTGGGGTGGAGGGAGGTGGGCAGTGGGTGAGAAGCTCTTTTGGTAAAGCATAGCACAGTCCTTCTAGGGATGAAAGAACTGAGGAGTCCTGGCTCCCAGCATCTGCTCTGACTGACTGAATTTCTCTCCCTGCTCAAAGCTCTCCCTTTTGTTTCCTTCCCCTTCCCCCAGCTCCCTAGACTGAGCTCATCAGAATTTTCATTGATTCGTAGTGCTGGGTCCTGTATTTGGGTCACA
>NW_008586549.1:24728-32827 GCF_000691845.1 Merops nubicus | reverse complement strand
CCAAGCCAAAGCAATCTATGATTCTGTGATTCTATAAAACACTAAAGATTATTTAGCAATCATCTTTATTTCTAAGCAAGCCCTTTGTCAAAAGAAGTGAATATTTGGAATTTTAAGAGCCAGGCACTCTTGGAGACCTTGGTTAAAAATATTCTTGGACAAAAAGGTTCTCCAAGGAACCCAAACGACCAATTCCCAGTTGAAAACGGCACCAAGCCAGTGAGTCCATTTGAGCAGCACCTTTTGGAGGCTTAAATCAGAAGTAGGTTGTCTGGTGAGATCAACAGAACCAATTCCACCACGTGTTTCCACCCTCCAGACCACCAGGGAGACCCATCCCACCTTCGACGTGGTGTTGGCACCAAAAACACCTTCTGGGAGGTTTATTTGGACATCTCCATCCACTTCTCCTGCACCCTCTGGGTGATTCACTGCCAGGCAGCACAGAGGGATGCTTCACAAGCAGGAACCAGCAGAGGGCTGGTTGAGATGCTTCAGGGCTGCTGAAGAAGAGATTGAACTCTGGAAACAAGGGAGGATGGAGATCCACCACCCTGTGCTGCCCTTCCACCACCAAGAGCTGCTCTGCCTGCCTGGTTCAAGGGGTTTGGAGGTCTTGGAAGAGATGGAATCATATTAAGTGGAGTTTTTAGGTATTACTGAGAGCACATCCCTCCACACAACCCATCTTGGAGGTCCTTCAACCCCCCCTGTGGTTGTTCTGCCTCTATTCCTGCCACACCACCCTGATTTATGTGGACTGGCTTGAAGGGGAAGACCTCCTGGGAGCAGGATTGTCCAGCAGGTTCAGAATCCACAGGTGGGACAGTGAGAGTGAAACTCAGAAGAACCTCTTCTGCTTTTGCCTCTCATGGACAGAAGCTGCAAATTACAGTCCACAAAGCTCCTGTGAAGAATCCCATGGAGATCTGGAGGTGCAGATGTTAAACAGAATCTACAAAGTGGCTCCAACACCACCAAAAACTGAGTGAAAACCCCCAAAAAACCTGAGTGAGGATGACCAAGTTCCTTTCTGTTGTCTAGTAGACCCTTTGGACTGTGACCATGCTCTGCCCAACCTCTAAATCTGGTCCCTTTTCACCTCCAGGTTGATCTCCACGTGCCCCAACACCCTTTAACACCAGTGATTAACTAGAAAACATCCTCTAACTACCAACACCAGACACCAATGGTGCTGAGACAGACACAAGACACTGAAAAGGTCTGGGTGGACAACTGGGTGGACATCTGGAGGTCTGGGTGGACAACTGAAGCCTGGAGAAGAGCTGGAGGAAGAAGAGCTATTCCACATGTCAACAGGACATCTTATTTCATTGGCTTGGCTGCTCAAGGAGCATCCAGTCTCTCTTCTGCAAGCCCCATCTGTGTCCAACCCCACCACCAACCAACTGAATCCTCTCAGGAGTATGTGTGGACATCAACAGCTCTGTAACCCAGCTGATAACCTCTGAGATGCCATGGAAATAAATAAGAAGAATTGATTTAAAGGTTTTCCTCCCCTCTAATAAAAAAAAACTATTTTTAGAATAGAAAGGAAATGAAAAATCTGCAATTTCTCCCCCCTGACTCCTCTGATGGTGAAGTTCCCTCTGTGGCTCCAAGTCTTCAACCACCTTGAATAAAACCCCCACATTTTTTGGTGGGTCTCAGTGGAGCACAGTGGAAAATCAGTTATCCAAAAAAAAAGTTTATTAATGTTGTCTTGACTGAAATTCAGGTTCTCCTCTTTCTCCAACCTCGTGGCCTTCAACTATTATCACAAACCAACAACCTTTCACTATTTTAACCATGACCAGGAAGTTTCCAGGTCTGATTAAGATTTTTTTTATTCAGGTTTTCTCCATCTCCCTCTACTGGAATAATATTTGAATTTTTCCTGCCAGCTGCACTTGAGCATTTCTCTGCTGGCTCCGAGCTGGGCTAACATTCCAAACTGCATTTCAGCCTCATTCCTGGAATCTGGAAACATCTGCTGGTTGTGACCTCACCCTCCCTGGGTCCATCTTCATTTCTTCAGCTTTCCAACCCTGTCACTCAGCTCAGACACAAACTGCACAGCAAAATTTCCTCATTTTTTATCATTTCAGAAAATTGCCTTTTTTTTATTGGGAGTCACTTTTGTCCTTCCCAATCTCATGAATTTTATGCCCACTGAGGACAACATCCAAAACGCTCTTTTTATTAAAGAATAACCCAACTATTCACTCTGTTAAAGCAGCAAAATCATCTCAGCTCTACTGATTTTGAGACCATGAAGAAGTGAATTTGTTGGAAGTGAAGCCCAGGCTCTGTGAACAATGCCACCATTGATATTTGCTGCTTTGGGGCTCATCAAAGAAGCCACTCTTTGTTCCCATGTCATGATGGCATCAGCTGTTACCTTCTGCTGAACTCACATAACGTTGGGGCTTTCTTGGAGACCAACAGTTGAAGATTTTCAGGCAGCTGTTACCTTCTGCTGAACTCACATGACGTTGGGGCTTTCTTGGAGTTGAAGATTTTCAGTGGAAAATGGAGATGTTTGGGTTGGCAAGACTCACTTGATGTTTCCAGCAGTTTGCAGGGAAGAACCAAGTCAACAAGACTTCCAACATTAAGAGAGGATGAGGAGGAGTAAAAGATTGAAAGATTTCAGTATCTAACACCAGCTCAACCACCTCGAGTTGCAACACACTGGACATAAAGAGTCATTTCCCCATTTTACTAAAGTTGAAGTTATTTAAGACCTGGCAGGACAAAATCCTGCATGAAAAGCTGGAGAACTTCACAGAATCACAGAATGTTAAGGGTTGGAAGGGACCTCCAGAGATCATGGAGTCCAACCCCCCTTGCCAGAGCAGGACCAGGACCTTATAAAGCCAGAACTTCTAAAGGTTGATTTTTGGTAGAACTTGGTGAGGTTGAATAATCGTGGATTAAAGATGAAACCAAAGACCCTTCCTCCCAAAACCATCATGACCATCACAAAACCATCACGACCATGACAAAACCATCATGACCATGACAAAACCACCATGACCATGACAAAACCATCATGACCATCACAAAACCATCATGACCATCACAAAACCATCATGACCATCACCATGACCATGACAAAACCATCATGACCATCACAAAACCACCATGACCATCACAAAACCATCATGACCATCACAAAACCATCACGACCATCACAAAACCATCATGACCATCACCATGACCATCACAAAACCACCATGACCCTCTCAGAAGACATGAACATGATTCACCTTGAGACCTTCTGAACAATGCATTTTTGGCAGCGTCCAGTGAACTCAACCCCTGGATCTACCATTATTTTGGTTTTTCCAGTAAAAACATCAAGTCTACTGCCCACAGCTCCAGCAAGAGGGAGGAGAGGTGGCACTGGCTGGATCCTGGGGACAACCCCAGCCCCACTTACCCATACCAGAAGCGAGGGTCACTGGAGATGCAGTGGTTGAGGTTCCTGTGGGCCAAGGCCTTCTTCTTATTTAAGACAAATTCTTGTAACTTCATCTTCACTTCCGTGCTGGCCACAGCACCTGGAAAATCCCAAACCAAGATGGGTTATTCCAACCATTCACCTCCCGTGAAGAATTTCAATGTCTGGAAAAAAGATTCTGAAGGAAATCTTTTGATTTTCAGCCCGAAAGGACTTTTCTGTCCAAGAGAAAAGAACAAAGTGCCTTCAGTAAAGAGCTCCCCTTCCCCCTTTTTTTTTGGTTTTGGCCTTAAGCTTTCCATATCCTCACAACTTCTGTCTGAAAACACGTGGATCATCTCACTAGAAAAAGATTTCTGAATCTTAGAGAAGAGTTTTAGGTTTGCAAAGTCCTCTCAGAACAAAGCACTTGGCCCAGGTAGTCCAGCTTGCTTTTCATCCAAGGTATTGAAGAAAAAAAAGGGTCTTGTGGACACTCCACTTTTGAAATGTCACATCTGCAAGCAGAAGGGGGATGAGTGAAATGCCTCGTGTGTAGATTTGGGCTTGAAAACTTGTAAATAGGGCCCTCTTTGTTCCAACTCACCCCTCTACAATGAGACCTACATAATACACCAATTCATTGACGAGCCTGGAATCTATTTCCTCCAACAGCAAAATCTTAACATTTAAAGAAGAAAGATCAGTGCTTTCGTAGAGTTAAAATGTCAGGGGTGTCATTCCCAGCCCTCATTTCCTCCACCAGAGAGACCAGCCTGTTTCCCTGCAACGATGGATTAAAATTATCCTTTGGTGGCCAGAAGAGACTCGTGGGCAGAGCTCCTGATGGAGCAATGCATAGAAAGCTTGGCAAGGAGAGGACGTGGAAAATGATGGTTCACCTCCACCCTGGTGTCAAGGAAGGATTTCCAAAGGAAAAGAGCTGGGCTACGAGAGAATGGAAAGGTCAGGAAAACTCTCTGGGGATAAAAACCTTAAAATAGGACGGGGTGATCTTGCCTGGATCCTGCTCAGCAACGTGGTGCCACCTGACAGGGCAGGGAAAGAGGTTTTGGTGCCTCCACAGGAGATGAAAACGGCATTAATTCTAATAAAGGTCTGGATGGGATATTGTTCAGCCACTGAAGGTGTCTTCAAAAGCTTGAGAATTCACCTTTTTGGAGCCCTGGCCTTCTCACTAGGCTCTACAAACCTAGGTTTGGCCTGGAGCCCAATGGGAAGTTCAGCTGAGGAGCTGGAGACAAATCTGAGTGTAGCAAGCCCCATGGCTAGACCAGAAGAGGTGACTTAAAGGCCTTCTCTCTCCAAAAAGTGTCATCTTTAATCTATGAGCCTTTAAAACAATAGAACGTGGGTTTGGATAAACCTGACACGAGCTGGAAGACTTGAAGCTGAACATTTTTGGATCCTGAGGTTGCCAAAAGCTCCCCTGGCACGTCTTCCTCCTCAATTAGTAGCTGGAAGGCCCCAGATATGCTCAACGAGATGAAAAGGTGGAGGCTTCCTTCAGGGCAAGGCCAGAGCCAGGGACCAAGGTGTCATGCAAGAGCTTCTGACCATGACTCAGCTCTTGACCTCTGATTGAAAGGTCAAAAGAAAAGCCCAAACCCATCTAACTCACTTTTATGATACAATTTTGGGTTATTTTGGAGCCAGTCATGTTGTTCCAGGCAGGAGTGAAGATGCTACAGAGGGCTCCAAAGGTGGAATGGGTCAACCTGTCACATCCATGATAAGAAACACCACGAAGGGGTGGAAGCAAAGAGGGCAAGAGAAGGAAAAGAGCTGAAAGGCTGAGCCAGGTCACTCCCAGAGGGACAAACTGTCCCAGGATCAACCAGGATCCAAATGCAGCAGAAGGGAAGGGGAGTGGGCAGGAGGGACCAGGCTCTCCTGGAAGGAAGAGGTTGCACCAGAGCAGAGGAGTAGAATAAATGGCAACTCAGAGGAGAAAGCCCTCAGTGATGGTGTGGGCTGCTCACAGCTTGAGGAAAAAGTCCAAGAGAAGCCACAGTCCAGGGCTGCCTGAGCAGCAAAGGATGGAGTGGTCCATGGCCAGAAGTGTTGAGAAACCTTGATGAACATGGCTCCAGGTTCAATCCCACCAGTGGGAAGACAGGATGACCAACTATGGCTCTACCCTGGCCACCTCTCTTCCACACACCCCCTCCTTCCCTCTGTGAAAGTCACAATTCTGATCAAAACCATTCAGGTTGGCAAAGACCTCGGAGATCATCAAGCCCAACCATCAACCCAACGCAAACCCTGTCCCCAGGTGCCACGTCCACGTGGTTTCTGAACCCCTCCAGGGTTGGTGACTCCATCCCCTCCCTGGGCAGCCTGGGTCACTCCTCACCACTCCTGCAGTAGAGAAATTCTTCTCAATATCCAACCTGAGCCTCCTTGGGGGCAACTTCAGCCCATTCCCACTCATCCTATCGCTGGTTACTTGGTAGAAGAATGGGGACAGAACAGTTTGGGTTGGAAGAGACCTTGAAGATCACCCAGTTCCAACCCCCTGCCATGGGTAGGGACACCTCCCACCCAACCTGGCTGCTCAGAGCCCCACCCAACCTAGCCTTGAACACCTCCAAGGAGGAGACATCCACCAGTGTTGCCACAGCAGCCATCAGATGATGAGGGAGAGGTTAAAACACCCAAAATGAGACCAGAAGGAGCTGATGTTGATGGAAGCCAACTGGTGATTTGCCTTCTAAAAGGCCCAAACCCCTGAATTTTGGAAGAGTGCTGGAGGAAGGAAGGAGAATAAACCCCACAACTGCTCCATGCTCTTCAGATTTCACTGCAGGCCAATTTTAGCTGCGTTGCTCTTAGCAAAAAAAAAACCTTCTGATGTGAGAAAAATAACTCAAGTGTTCTTAAGAGCTGTGGTGGTGCCATCCTGATGATCCACCACAGGACTTCTTCAATAAAAAAAAGTCATTTAAAAATAAAACTGTAGCCATGGGAACAGGATCTTCAACTTCACAGCCCCAAATTCTGAGTTTTCTTTTTTTCTTTTCCTCTCTACACCTTCGTGCTTCAGCCCTCCCCCCCAAAAAAAAGTGTTTTGGTTATTTTACAGAGATTTGGGAGTTTTTCTTTGTTTGCAGAGCAGCCAGTTGTGCAGAGAGGTCCAGGATGTTCTCAACAGCTGATGAGGACAGCAAGGGGAGGTGGAAATGCTTCAGAGCTCTCATCCACTTCCAAGCCACCCCTTTGCTTTGGGAAACACCACAAAGGAGCTGGAGGGCAAATGGAAACCATGGTGGTGGCAACCAACCTGCATCACCACCCCCTTCCCTCACTCCTGGATGGCCAACTCCTGCTTTTGAGCCAGATCCTTTGGTCTTCCCCATCTTTCAAAGGAACAAAACCCAAACCAAGCACAGGCAGAGTCTTCAACCCTCCCCTGAGCTGCTCTGGGAAGATTTGGGGGTTGTTCTGTGCATTCCCTCGTTTGGGGTGTGGTTCTGTGACTGCCCTGGCAAGACACACGTGCAAGGAGTGGGGAATCCAACCTTGAGATGAGTCTTTATCACCCCCAAGAGCTTGTTTTCCCACTAGAAAAATTCCTCTTGGAGCTTCACCTCGTTCCTGGTCCCCAGAGAGCACCTCAACTCCTGATACCCCTTCATCCCTCTCCTCTTCCTCCACCACAGGCTTCTTTCTTTCCTCTGAAAGGACAGACCTAACGAGTTGACAGCACATCTTGGCGAGGCCTTTTCCTCCCATTCACCTCCCAAAGAAAGGAGAACAAGCAACCAAAGTGTCTTTGATGAGGGAAATTGTGAGGCCTTAATGATTTCCCTGAAACCTCCCCAAGTGCAAGGATGCCACGTGGGGAAAGCCAACCACAAGCTGTAACCTCAATGAAAGGAGCACTTTCTGAATGAAAACACTCTCAGGCTAAGCAGGGGAGAGAGCTCAGGCTACGTCTTAAAAGAGGGAAATTTAGGAAAAGGGGGGGAAAAAAAAAAAGAAAGAAGCTCTGAGTGCATCTGCTGCGTTTTATGGCCTTAATATTCTGCCTCCATTAGGAAGGCTGCCAAAAATACTTCAAAAAAATGTTAAAGCCAGTGAAGAGACGACACGTTTCCTTGGGAAAAAAAATGCTAAATTGGCATTTAGTCAGACAAAAATGAAGATAAAGCATTGAAAGAGTTTTCTCCCAGCCTCAATACCTCCCCCCAGCTCCCACGAGCTCCCCGCGCAGCCCAACCCTCCACAGAGGTTTCCAGGAAGGTTCCTCCAAGCTTTATGGAGTTGTTTTTTGGGGCTTCCACTCGCCCGCTCTCCCCAGGTTTGAAGCTTTGGGTGAGTTTTTTTTTGGGGGGCTACTTACTCTCTTTTCCTTTCTCTTTGTTTTTGAGCTGCTGAAGTTTCTGCTCTCGGTGCTGCTTCTCCAGCTCCTGCTCCTGGCGGTGCTGCTCCAGCTTCCTCTGGTGCTCCAACAGCTCCTGCTGGTGCTTCATTGCCAGCATCTCCTGCTGCTGCTGCAGAGAAGGGACAGGGAGAAGCAAAAAGAGCACGTGAACACCACCAGAATTCCCAGAGCTAAACCAGCAGCTGCTGTCAGGGGAGGAGAACGTCGCTGGATTGATAAAAAGAGGAGAAAAGGGATTTTCCTCAC
>NW_008586549.1:0-24612 GCF_000691845.1 Merops nubicus | reverse complement strand
CCTGGTTTGAGAAAAGCACCAAAAAAACGCCCCCACCCCAGCAGGTGCTTCCCCCCAACCCCCTTTTTGCTGCTGTGGGCTGGGTGCCTGGATCTTCATCTCCTCTCCACCACCCCAACCCCACGAGGAGGTTTTCATCACTCCCATGCTCACCCCCTTCCAAACCCCACGTGGAAGGAATGTTGTGGAGCTCACCAAGTCAGCAGCAAAACATTCCTTGGGCAACAGAGGCTTCCACAGACCAGCACGGTTCCCATGCCCAGATGATTTATTTCTTTAATAAGCCTTTAATTAAATGACTTTGCACCCTCATTCCTCCACCAGTCCTTCCCTCTTCTCAGTCTACACAGAGGAGTTCCCATGGAGTGGGACAAGCAGATCTGTTTGACCTCATCAAGGGCTGGTCACTTCCCCTGCAGACCTCAAGCCAAGGGCAGCAGCTCTACCTGCCCTGTGGGGATGCTCAGCACTCATTCCTGAGCTTAATTATGAAAGAATTGATTCATTAGGAGAATTAAAACAGGTCCAATGCTCTCTGAGAGGGAGGATCTGCCCCAGCCCTCTCGACTTGCACACCTCCAAGGGAAGAGCTGAGGGACAGGCTGCCTGGGGAAGGTCAAGCTGTGCAAAGCTTCCATCAGATGGGCTGGTCAAGACTTGGAAGCACCAGAGTCTCCTGCCTCCATTCACTGTCCAAAAGTCCCACCTCAGCTCCCCAAATCCCAGCAATCTGGAAGGGGTGCACGGCCACATCAACCTCCTGGGAAATCTGGGGTGGATCTCCCCAGCTCAGAGCATCCTTCTTGGGGGGGGGGGAATGATGCAAAAGGCACAAGGGCAACCTCTCTCCCTGGAGTCCCACTCAACGTTGGGTTTATTTCCAGAAGAAAAAAAAGCAAACCCAAGCAGCTCCAGCAGAGATTTAGCACCTCCCAAACTCATTTGCATCCCCCTCCAGCCAGAGACGTGCTGGAGCCAGCTCCTGGGGCTGCTCCCAGTCCCCAAACCCCCTCCCCGTGGAGGCTCCTGGAGGCAGGAGCTTTAGGTTGGCAGCTCCTAAAGCAGCAGATTGATTTGGAGTTGGCAACCTCAACCTCCCACTGCTCTGAGGAGAGATGGGACTCCTCTGAGGCTGGACTTCATGGGGGTCTGTGCTGGGATACCACCCACGGCTGCAGGGTCACACAACCCTCTCTTTAGGAGGGGATCAGGGCAAGCTGTGAAGACAAGGAACCTGCTCCTCCTGAGAAGGTCTCTCTCCACCCTTCTCCAAGGCTCCTGACTCCACACCCCCCTCAGTTTTCCTTCTCCTTTGGGAGGTTTTTTCTAGCAAGGCTTTTCCCAGCCACGGGTGGCATCGCTCGTTGGCTTCACCCGTAGGCAAGGCACAGAAAATGTCAGAAAGATGGAAAAAAACACCCCCAAAATGAAGAGGGGCTTCAAAATCTGCTGGAGGGACTTCAAAATCTGCTGGAGGAGCCCCTGCTGCTGCTCGTTCCAAGCAGCCAACCTGCTGGAAACCACCAAAACCCAGCCAGCAACATCTGCAGGGATTGCACCTACTCCTCCTTTCCTCCTTCTATTAAAATCCACCTAAACCACCAAAAACCCAGAGAGGGAAAAAAAAAAACCCCAACCCAACCCAAAAGTCTAGAGAAAACGAGTTATTTTTGTTCCCTAATTAAGCAGCAGCTTCCACTAACACCTCTCCATTTGGAGCAAGAGTCTCTAGACTTCCAACCAGTCCACCACATGGTGGGCTTCCATAACCTCACCACAGAAATCCATGCAAATGAACAATATTGAAGGCACAATATGTTCAAAACAGGTTTTGTGAGGGTTTTTTTTTTTTTCTGGAATCAGGAGCCTTTTCTCTCCCCATCTGCAGTCTCCTCAGCTCCTCCATGCTCTGCTCCCCCCCCTCCAGGCTTTGCATCCATTGGGGTGCCCGAGGAGGAACTCTGCTTGGCTCCCCAGCTGTAGTCAGAGGGGAATGAAAGGAAGGAGGTGGAGATGTTTCCTCACAGATGGGTTGTTGCTGCTGATTCTGAACCCAGTTCTCACCAAGCCTGTTCTTAAGATAGTTCCTGAGGCTTCCAAGATGGACTCGACCATGGCCACTGCTGCCCCGTGTCCCTCACCCCACATCTCCACAGCTTGGGAACCCCTCCAGGGGGTGGGGACTCCACCACTGCCCTGGGCAGCCTGGCACAGCCCTGGGCAACCCTCCAGGGCAAGAAATTGTTCCTCAGCTCCAACCTCAACCTCCCCTGGGACAACTTGAGTCTGTTTCATCTTTTCCCATCGCTTGTTTCTTGGAAGAAGAGCCCAAACCCCACCTGGCTTCAACCTTTCAGGGAGGTGTCAGAGCCAGAAGGTCTCCCCTGAGCCTCCTTTGCTCCAGGCTCAGCACCCCCAGCTCCCTCAGCTGCTCCTCCCCACACTTGGGCTCTAGACCCTTCCCCAGCAGCTTCGTTGCCCTTCTCTGGAAAACTTCCAGCCCCTCAAGCTCCTTCTTGGAGTGAGGGGCCCAAAACTGAGCCCAGGATTTGAGGTGTGGCCCATCTGGATGCTCTGAACCATGACAACACCTTTTGGCATGAACATTCCCCCACATTTAGGGCTGAACCCAAACCACATGGCCAGAGTTTGGCAGATGCAGCCTTGGTGTAAGAGCAGCTCACCAGCCCAGGTGACCCCAGAAGCTTTAAAGCTCCTTTGATGCTAAAATCTTCCCTAATTTTCTATTTTTGAGGGGTTTACAGTTTCATTTTCTTATTTAAAAGCCCAGTGAGGTCCACTAAGCTTCTGCCAAGGTCCTACCCACACTTCATGGCATTTAACCCACCCTGGACCATCTCAGCAGACCAAAAAAATACTCCTCCTGATGGATAAATACTGATAGTGCTACAAAAACATTGATCTAAAACCCCCCAAACCAACCATCTGCTGGATAAACACTGAGATAAAACACTGATGGAGTCCAATAAAACAAAAACACAGCTCCAGAGCTGGGTGTGAATGGGCCTCAACCTCCCAAATCTTGAAGGTTTTTGGCAAGTGCCCCAGTTAGGAGCTCCTGAGCACCTCCTGAACTGCAAACCCTGGAGCACCAAGAGGTGGCTCTGCTGGAGAGGATCCATTCCTGAGATGCTGGGGGGACATCAGACCCCTCCAGCTCCACCACCACCACCAGGAGCTGGGGCAGGGTGGGTTTTTTTCCCTCCTTTAGAATAAAAATGATAATCAAAATGAACTATTTGAGCACCACAAAGTGAGGCAGGAAGGGAAACCCCTTGTGATGGAGCTGAGAAAGCCCCAGGAGGGGGGATGTAGGGGGTGAGAGATGCCCACGTGGTGCTGGGCACCACAGCCAGGTCCATCTGAAGGAGGTGCTGCTGCCCAAAAAATCAAGATTTGTCCATATTTCTAAGCCTGGGGGTTCCTGCATGGGTTTAATGGCACTGCTGCCACTGCCTGGGGAACCTGCACAAACCATCCACTGTACCTGGAGAGGGTGTTGCTGCTGCTCTTTTAGCATAAATTAATATTCATAGAGGTGGTGAGGGGAGCTCAGAGGGTTTCCAGGGATTCAACAAGTGCCAGCTAGCTGTGAGGATGCAGAGGTGGGGGGGGTTTGTCATCTCCTCCCCTCATCTCTCCCCAGTTCTCCAGCATGTCTACCCTGATGCCTGCACCAAGAAGCCTCTTCTGGAGCCCAGAGGACCCTAAAAGGGTTTTTTTTGCCTCCTCACAACACAAGTGCAAAGGTGGAGCTCCCCAAAACCTTCCAGCCCTTCATCCAGGACCTCCTGGGGAGCCTGTGGTGCTGACAGCCAAGGTCCCACTGCCCAGGGAGAAGGAGGAGGTGCCTCCTGGAGAGATGCTGCACTCCAGACTTCCAGGACCACTCCTCCACTGGCTGGGCAGGAAGACCCTGGCTCCTTCCTCCACGCCCACACCTTGGAGACTCTCCCCTCCTCTTCCTCCAGGAGCCAGGCACAGCTCTCTGCCCACGTTGCTGCTGCTTCTTCCTCCCCACACAACCCTGAAAGGTGCTTCTGTCATCTGCTGCAGTAAAACTGATTAAAATCTGCAAAGCAGGAGAGGTTTGGAAGCTCAGACTACGGCTCCCAGGGTTTATTTTTAATAGATATTTGGAGTAGCTGGCTCTAATGAGTGGAAGGCAAGAGTAAAACTCCCTTCCCCCAGCCAGCTCACCCTTACTCATGCAGATAATCACACCCCCAAGTCTGGGTGAGCAGCTCCTGCCAGACTTCTGCAGATAAACCTCTCCTGGGATCCAAGGTAGGCTCGTGTTGTGTCCAGCTCCCATCTCCACCTACTTCTGAGGTGACCTCCTGAGGTGCTGCAGGGTGGTGGGATGGTCCTCCAAGCACACAGCAGGGCAGGAGGGCTGATCCTCCACCCGTGGGTCAACGTTCCTCCTCCCCCCTACCCCTGGTTTCCACCTCACACCAAGGTCAGGATGTCCTGGTCCAGCCTCTCCTAAGCCTGTGGTCTGAGGGCTTCTTCCAGGCAAGCTCAGAGGCTTGGCACAACCCTTCCATCTGCCAGCCCTGAGCAAGAGGCTGGACTTGGGGTGGAGGTGGCAGCTTCAGACAACTTGTGAGGGTGTTTAAGTCAAATACAACTTCAAAAAAAACCTTCAAATTAATGCTTGACAAGCCCAAAGAAGTTACCCCAAAGCAGATCTTCTCAGCACCCCCTGAACCTCTACTCTTAAAGGCATGTAGACACTTTCAAAAGCTTCATGAAATGGTCCTCTCAGCTAGCAGGCAGCAAGTTGAGGGTGTTTGGTGCTAAAAGTGTTTTGAACTCAAACCATTTCCCACCTTCTTTGGCAAAATCCTGCAGTTTGGAAGGGTTAAATTGGGTATTTACAAAGCTCTGGACCTCAGATGATGTGAAAACAAAGGAAAATCCAAAGTGATGCCCAAGAAAGAACTTACCAAGACATGTCAACATCAAATCACCCTCTAAAAATATCATCAGCATGACCCCAAGAGGCTGTGGGTGGAAGCTTGGCCCAGATGGGGACAGGTTCCTGGGAGAACTGTTGCCCTGGGTTATTTTAGAGCACTCCCAACCCTGGCCACCCCTTTGGCTGGACTCTCTGCTTCAAGTTCTCCCCATCCTGTTCACTCCAGGCTCAGGCTGCAGCTCCAGCTTCAGGGTTCTGCCTCTTGGCTCCATCACGACGTGGTTCAGGTACCTCCTGGAGCACTGGAGGCTCCTCACCACCCATCACTGTGAGGCTCAGATGTCTCCAGGGAAGGGAAGGATGGTTATGATGCCCCTCTCACCAGCTCTAGGGGAAAAGCTCCCACTTGGCAGCTTACACTTGGGAGGTCTCATTCTCCTTCCTCCCTCTGCTGCTCACCTCTCCTCAAAACCTCCCCAGCAGCTTCATCCCTCTGAGCCCTGACTATCTGCAAAGGTTGAGTGCTGGGGATGAACCTGTAGGTGCCTTCTGCTCCCTGATGGCCACTCCAGCCCAGTTCTTGCTCTTTCCCCAGCAGCAAGGGGAGCTAAGAGCCCTTCTAGAAAGCTCTGAGCTCCATTTGCAGCCTCCAGGACCTTCAGTCCCATTTTCTCCTCAAAAAGTGAGGAAGACCCCGTTGGGTTTGCCCTTGCTGTGCTGATGTGGTCCTCACTGAAGTGGGGGGATGAATCTCTAACACCCTACACCAGGAGCAGGGACCACCCACCCCATCATGGGGGGCAAGGAGGAACCTTGAGAACCAAGGAAACCACCTACACCAAAGAACCATCCTGGAAAGAAAGGAGCCCCAGATCACAGGAGAATCCTCAGATGGTTTGGAAAGGACCTTTAAAGGTCAACTAGTCCAACCCCCTGCAGGGAGCAGGGACATCCCCAGATGTTCAGAGGTCCAACCAACCTCCCCTGGGATGGGTTCCAGGGATGGGGCAACCTGGGCAAGGAGCTCACCACCCTCAGCACCCAAAATTTCTTCCTTAGTCTGCAAGGAACAAGAGGGAACATTGAGGTACTGACAGGTCCCCACCAGCCTCCCACACCCAGGAATTGGAGGTTTAGGACTATTAATTTATCAGCCATGGGGTCTATTCACAGATGAATAATTATTCCTGGCACCCACTTGGGTGTTTCTCTTCTCCTGCCTTGATTCTCTCCAACCACTTCCAAATCCATCTACAAATCCTCTTTATCTAGCTGAAAATGAAGATAAAATTCAGGTTGAAAAATCAAATGTGTGAGCTACAAAATCCCCCCCTTAGAATCCTAGAATCCTTTAGGCTGGAAGGGACCTCCAAGATCATCAAGTCCAACCATTGAGCCATCAGAGCTCTAAAGTCCTCTGCCTTCTTCAGCAATTTGTTTTGCAACTCCAAGTTGAATGGAGACCATGAAACTTTTGGCTGGAGCAACCCCCCCCATCACCACCAAATCCCCAACCCCAATCCATGACCAGTTCAAAAGCTGTTTGACTTCACGTGGGAGCACATGCTACCCAAAAATAAAGATCCTCTATCTCTTTGCCAGCCAATGAACTCTGCCACTGAGGTCAGAGAGCCTTCAATTGCAACTCCAAGTTGAATGGAGACCATGAAACTTTTGGCTGGAGCAACCCCCCCCATCACCACCAAATCCCCAACCCCAATCCATGACCAGTTCAAAAGCTGTTTGACTTCACGTGGGAGCACATGCTACCCAAAAATAAAGATCCTCTATCTCTTTGCCAGCCAATGAACTCTGCCACTGAGGTCAGAGAGCCTTCAAAACATCCAACCAAATCCCCAACCCCAATCCATGACCACTTCAAAAGCTGTTTGACTTCACATGGGAGCACGTGCTACCCAAAAATAAAGATCCTCTCTCTGTTTGCCAGCCAATGAACTCTGCCATTGAGGTCAGAGAGCCTTCAGAACATCCAAAAGTCCAACTTCAAGATGTTAATTACCAAGAAAATCCACTGGGTGAACATCTCTTCTTGGGCTTCACCAGAGGAACGTGGAGTGACCAAGTTTGGAGGGCATCAAGTTCTTCATCTCCCACCCCTGCTGGGTCAGAAAACCTCTGGAAAGCTCTGAAGCCCAAAGCAAAGAGGTTGAGTGCAAGGAGGACCACGTTGGCTGCCACCAGCAGAGCCCAGGGTGGGGATTCACAGGGTGAAAGCCACCGTGGCCACTGGCTGCTGTGAGACCTTTGAGTTCACCTTTGCCTCCAGGTTTCTGCATCTCAGATGTTGGTTGATGCACCTCAGAGCTGGAAAAATCTGGAGTTGTCTTCTGCTTCCTCCCAGCCACCAAACCATGGCCCATCTCAGAAGGTTCACAGAACACTAGGGGTTGGGAGGGACCTCTGGAGATCACCTCATCCCACCCCCTGCTCCAGCAGCTCACCCAGGGTCACATCCAGGTGGGTTTGGGATCTCTCCAGAGCAGGAGACTCCACAGCCTCTCTGGGCAGCTGCTCCAGGCTCCACCCTCACCCCAAAGAAGTTTCTCCTCCTGTTCTAGATATCTTTGGGGAAAAAAAACTCCATTTCCCTTCCAGCACTGCAAAATCTGTCTGGGAGAACCCCTGAAAGAGCTTTTACTCTCCAAAGGCTTGGCCAGAGAGCTTCACCCCATCTCCCAACGAGGGGCTAACACCCTTGGATGAGTTTCCAACCCTCAGTCAACGCTCTGAAGCTACAATGGTGAAAAAAATGCCAGCTGAAACCAGCCAAACCTTAAAAAACTGTCTCCTCAGGACTCATCTCAGGGCCACGAGGAGCTGTGGGGCTCAGCTGCTGTCCCATGGGCATGGGGACTCTTCTGTTGGCTTGTAGGACGTTTGGCAGCATCTCCAGTGAGATCCTGTCTCCAGCTAGAAACCAATTGGAGCTGGGAAAATCCTTGCTCTGAGCTGGGGGAGCACCAGGCTGGAAGAGCTGAGCAGCATCACCCACCACCTCCTGCCCCTCTCCTCTCACCTCTCTCCAGCCCTTGACCAGAAAGGAGGCAAATGGAAAAGGTTTTGGGAACTTCCAGCTCATCTTGGCCAGGAACAAGTGACACACTAAGGAAAAAAACTCCCCACTGAAGCCTTGGCAAGCAAAGCTCAAGCCAAGAGGCTTTCCCAGGCTGCTCCTTCCACCCTCACCCTTCTTCAGGAAGGCAGATTGGGAGGCTACAGATGTTGCTTTGCATCTGGGCAGCCACCCCCCAGGGGAAAATCCATCTCCCTGAAGGTGAAGGGCTCCAGGAGAGCCCAGGGCAGCTCCCCAGCTCTCCCCACACCACTGCTGGGTGCCCTGTGCAACCCCCAGAGCTGCTCTCCAGCTGAGAAAAGGCACTTTTCCCAATTTCCACCCCCTGAGAAGTCTTCCTGAGGCTTGGCTGCCTCTCCCAGGACACGTCAGGGGTTCCTCTTTGGGTCCCACAGGCAGTGATCCCACTCCTTCCAAGCTCAACTCCAACCATTCAACTTCCTCCTGCCACCCCTCAGCCCCCTGCCAGAAATATTCTCCCACCCGTGGCCTGGCTCTCCAAAATTTCAGCATCTTCTGCAATGTGCCACCTTTCTGTGGAGGTCATTTCTTCCAAAAATCCCCTGTGGGAAGGGGGGGGACACACCAAGGGAAAGGGTCTCACACGTGGACTGTGCCCATCCCATCGTCTTCTCTTGCTCTTACCCAGAGGATTAAAACTGGGCTGCTGGAAAAAGAAAAACCCAAGGTCTGGAAAACACCCAAACTTCAGATTTTAATAGGAAAAAGTTATCTGCTTGAATAGAAAAACAAGGCAGAGAGGTCCTGCAGGCCAAGCTGCATTGGCTTATAAAGTCCTTAGGATGTTTCTCAGACTAGTGCTTTGTTTTGGGGGGTGGGAAGGAGAGATGTGCCCCCTCCTCAGCTCCCATGAAGTCAGAAGAGTTCAAATTTGGGTTCTGTCTCCAAGAATTGGTTCAGAACATGATTCTTCTTGTGCTAGTTGAGGGTTTAACCTCTAGAATGAGTGGAGCTCCTGACAACCTCCCCAGTGCTGTAACTCAGCACTGCTGGCTGGACTTATCTCTGCCCAAAATACTCAAGAACCCCCATCAAAAGTCTATTTTGCTTTCAGCAGCAGGTGCCCAGACTCTGAATTCCTCCCCACACAACTATTCAGCCTCTGCAAGTGGAAGGGACTGAGAGAGGGAAGGAGAGGCAGTGAGGAATTGCTGCTCCAGCAGACCAAGAGACAACCAAATAATGGCTTTGCTCCTGGTCATTAAAGAGATGGGTGAGAGGTGGTGATGAAAAAAAAAGCCAAATTAATTGATTAAACACACCAAGACTCAAAAATTCTCCTCCCTCAACACAGAAACACTTTAAAAGCAACTGCAGGATTTCATACTGTGGTTACCAAAGGCCCTGATCACCTCCAAGGAAACCATTGCCAGGGAGAACATCTAGGAACTGCTGTTTTGTTTCACACCAGAGCTACTTTAGAGCTTTGACGTTTGCATTTCACATTTTTGGGGTCATTTCATGAGGATTTGAGGCTTTTCTGATGCTGACAACACCTAGCAAAACCTCCCTGGATTTTTTTTGAAAGGAAGGAAAGTTTGCAAGGTGGACATTCAACCTTGGAAGAGCTGCTGAGACTTGGGTTTTCTCAACCCCAAAACCCCACCCCAAGGTCAGGGAAGCCCCTGAAGATGTCCCAGACCCAACCCTGGTGCAGCAGGAAGGCACCTTGGCAGCTCACAGTCATTTATGTAGAGTTTTACTCCATAAAATTTGGGCAGGTCTAAGTTCTCAAACCCCTTCTCACCCGAGGTGACAACTTCATCTCCACCTGACAAAGCAACTTGGGAATCTATGTAGAAGTGATGAACACACAACACCTTCATTATGAGACCTTAAAGTCAAGGCACAAACCATCTCCAGCAGAAGAATCTCACCACTCCACCACTCAGCTGAAGATTTCTGCAGATCCAAGATGTGCCTTTTGGAGACAAGAGGCTGATGGAATTCTCCATCTCCCCAGCGACACCACAAGCCAACCCCTGAAAGAAACTCCCTTCTTCTGAGCTCCCAAAAAGGATCTCAAGAATTTGCTGCTCCCTTTGTGTATTCAGCCCAAAAATGGGGTGTTTGGGTCAGGAGGAAAGCTGAGGGACCACATCCCCACGCCAAGGACGTGCCCAGCAGCACCATGTCCCCTTACACCTTGGAGCAGGGTGCTGTGCATGCAGGTGGGATGTTCACCACACACCCTGAGGAGCCAATTTTGGACAAACCACCTCCAACAAGACCTCTGCATCTTCTTTGAGGACCATTTCCCTCCTGAGTTTCACAGCTCAAACCCCAGAGCTTCACTCAGAGGGGATGAAGGGGGTTTATTGGTTTCATCTCCCCCTTTCCTCTTTGTTTTGATGAGCCAGAAAGGAGCCCCACAGCTCAAAGTCCACAGAGGAGGGTAAGAATTTTAATTCTCTGGACAAAACCATTCTCCCTGCACCTCCTGGACTTACCCCAGCGACCAGTTTTGGAACATTGGCTTAATCTAAGAGTCATCTAAACGTGGGTTGACTTGAAAACACCAAAAGTCTGAATCCCCCAAGAAATCTCATCCTAATTCCAGGTTGCTGCACACTCTGGGGTTCAGTTGATCTGTGAGACACTTTCAACCCTCTGCTGGTTTCTTTTGGCAGCAGTTCTCAGCACGGTGACACACTTCCTACTGCTGGAGATCACCTCCTGGGTCACCCCTCTTCACACAAGGATTCCACCATTCCTATTTTGGGGTTTTTTTCAGGAGAGGAAGAGCTTCATTACTTCATGGTCTAGGTGCACTGTGCTGGCTTCTCAAAATTACCTCTTTTAGCAGAAGCAGTCACAGCTTGAGGACAAAAGGAGAGTGGACACGTTCCCATCAGCTTGGCCATCAAACCCCAACGAGCCTTTCTTAGTTTTAAGAAGACCAATCTCCCCAGGCACAAGCAAGGAAACCAGGGGGGTGTTTCTGAGGGATACATCCCATCCTGACTCTGGTGTCTGACTGGAACTGGACCCACACACAGCTCCCCACCTTTACCACGGGGGAGTATCTCAGTGTGTGACCTCCCCACACCTTCCCCCCTTTTGAGGAGAGCCCCAAGGATGGAAGCATCAACCACTCATCCCCTTCCAAACAGCACCAGCCCCTCCACAAACAGCCTTTGCAGAAGCCAAACAACACCCCATGCACTCTGAATCCTCCCCTGCCCCACGCTGAGGTGGGATCTGTAGGGAAGGGAGGGGAGGTTGAACTGAGGTTGCTTCTTAATATCCCATGAGCTCTTGTTTATTGTGTGTGCAGCTCTAATCCCCCTCTGAAAAGAGACCAAGTTAGCAGTTTGGGAAGCTGGGGTTGCCATGGCAATCGTCTAGCAAGCTGAAATATGGATCTAAAGGTTGGTTTCCACCATGCAACACCCATCTTCTGAACCCTGCCTCCTCCACCTCATGTCCCCTCTCCACCCCTGTGGGACTGAGCCTGCTCTGCACCTCACAGAAACCTCATGGAGGGAGCCAGGAGCTACCTGCACCTCCTGTATTGCCCACTCCTCCAGAGACACTTGGTCCAAAGTGGCCAAAAAACCCAAGATTCAACACTTGGTTTCCACTTGGTGCTGATGGTTCATGTCCAGCAAGCAGCTCAAACATCATTCTACTCCCAGATATGGGGTGGTGGTAGCAGGTGACCTGGAAGTCCTGCTGGTGGGTTAAATCACAGCAGCACAGAGCTCTTTGGCTCCCAAAAGACCTTTCAGATCATCCAGTCCAACCCTTCCCCATCCCTGCCAGGTCCCCACTGCCCCGTGTCCCTCACCCCACATCTCCAGGGCTTGGGAACCCCTCCAGGGGTGGGGACTCCACCACTGCCCTGGGCAGCCTGGCACAGCCCTGGGCAACCCTCCAGGGGAAGAAATTGTTCCTCAGCTCCAACCTCAACCTCCCCTGGGGCAACTTGAGGCTGTTCCCTCTTGTCTTGTCCCTTGGGAGAAGAAACAAAGCCCCATGTTGCTCCAGGCTCCTGTCAGGAGCTGTGCAGAGCCAGAAGGTCTCCCCTGAGCCTCCTTTGCTCCAGGCTCAGCACCCCCAGCTCCCTCAGCTGCTCCTCCCCACACTTGGGCTCTAGACCCTTCCCCAGCAGCTCCGTTGCCCTTCTCTGGCCACTCTCAGCCCCTCAAGGTCCTTCTGGGAGTGAGGGGCCCAAAACTGACCCCAGGATTCAAGACATGGTCTCCCCAGAGCCAGAAGGTCTCCCCTGAGCCTCCTTTGCTCCAGGCTCAGCACCCCCAGCTCCCTCAGCTGCTCCTCCCCACACTTGGGCTCTAGACCCTTCCCCAGCAGCTCCGTTGCCCTTCTCTGGCCACTCTCAGCCCCTCAAGGTCCTTCTGGGAGTGAGGGGCCCAAAACTGACCCCAGGATTCAAGACATGGTCTCCCCAAGTGCTGAGTCCATGGGGATGATCCCTGCCCTGCTCCTGCTGGCCACACCAGTGCTGATCCAAGCCAGGATGCGCCTCCTTGGTACACACACTGGCTCCTCTTCAGCTGTCTGTTGACCAACACCCCCAGGTCCTTCTCCACCTGGCAGCCTTTCAGCCACTCCCTCCCAAGCCTGGAACAGCACATGGGGTAAAAGCTCTAAAAGCTTTAAGAAAAAAAGCTTAAAGCTCCTGAATCTTCCCAAGATTCTCCTGAATCTTCCCAAATCCAAGGAAAACAAGCCACGTGTTGGAACCCAGGACTTCTGAACACACACACACAGATGGGTGGATCACGTTGAAGATGACACCAGCTTTCTCTGCCTCCTCTCCTCCACCTTATCCCACTTTAAATCTTGCTGCTGACACCTTTTTGGAGAAGCCAAAGGACACCAAGTCCACCAGAGCACCCAAAATACATCCAACCTGTGGGTGGCCATCCTCCAGGTGAGGAGAAGGCCTCCCCAACCCCCCCCCCCTTCCCTGTGGCTTTACCTTGATGTGCTCGTGGAGCTGAGCCTCGTGCTGCCTGGAGAGCTGCTCGTGCTGCCTCTGGAACTCGGCGATGAGGATCTGCCTCTGGATCTGCTGCTTCTGCTTGAGGGCCAGGAGCTCCTGCTGCAGCTGCTGCTCCCTCAGGGTGGGCTCGGCCACGGGCATGGAGAACTGGTGGTCCAGGCGCAGGTCCATGGGCACCGAGGAGGGGGCCACTTGCAAGGGCAGTGCTGTGGTCACATCCACTGCAAGGGGGAAAGCACAGGAGGAGGGGTGAGGCTGCTGGGGCTCCTCCCTGCTCCTAAGGTGGCCAGCAAAGCCCTGGAGGAACCAGGGGTTGGATCAAAACCATCACCACGCAACACACGTTGCCTTTCAATGGTATCAAAGCTCTGCAGGAACTCCACGTTCAAGAAGTTCTCCTCCTGCAAATGTTTTCTCAAAGCAAAGGGCTTCAACACATCACACGTGATCCTTCTTGGTTCTACAGTCCCTCTCCATCTACAAAATCTCTTCTCACATCCTACATCCCTGTGTTCCAAACCTAACACCTCCATCCCATGAAATGAATCCAAATCTAAGACATCGTGGAAAGGATCTTGATGATCCTTGACGTGGTGATGGACCAGGAACACGAGGGTCCTGCTCTGAGGAACTTCTCCAGGCCCACCCTACGTGCTGCACCCTTTCCAGCCACTTTTGGAAAGCAGCTTGGCCAAAAGCCAAGAGGTCATGAAGCACCCAGGAGAAGCTGGCAAGTGCTGAAAGGATGGAGTAGATTCACTCCCTGCAAGCACCACAAAAGGTGTGACCTTGACCATGGGAAGACCTCCCTCTGTCATCCACACTCCAAGGGGGACAAACCTGAAGCACAACCAAGAGTGAGGCAGGGAACAGCAACGTGGAGCAAGGGATGTGTGCTGAGAGAAGAAAACAACTATCACCTTGATCATCTGCAGAGGAACCATCAGTTCCTTCCTTCCACAGCATGCCAAAGCTGATTGCTGCCTCCCCCAAGGAAATTCAACCCCAATTCAAAGAGGAAAAGCATGGAAAATGTTTAGGAAGTGGAAAGGGAGAAGTTTTACTGAGAGGAACCAACAGCTTTCACCACTTGTAAGTCAGTCCTGAACACAGCACTGGAAGAGGGACTTTCATTTGGCACAGGATTATCTTGGATTTCACTTCCAGCCTGGTGATGAAACCCAAGGTCTGAGTGAAGGCAGCTGCTGCAGGCTGTGGGACAGGAGGCACAGAAGCACTTCCCTCCCTCCTTCCAAGCAGCACGGCCTCAGATGTCACCTGAACTTGGCTGTGCTGTTAGAGAGAGGTGAGGAGCCTGCACACAACCGTGGCCACACACAACCCCAGCTCTGGGGTGACCACGGCCCATCTCAGAAGACTCACAGAACAGCAGGAGTTGGAAGGGACTTGATTCTCTGATGCTCTGCTCCAACAACAGCCCGACCTGACACCGTGTTGGGGTGAAGCTCCAGAGAAAAGCTGCTGATCCTCCCATTTCCCACCCAAAAAGGACTCACCCCCCCCCCCCCACTCTTTTTTTTTTCTCACGAGAGCCTGAGCGGTGTCTGCGTCAGCCCCTCACCCCCAACCCACCCCCTTCCAAATGCCACCAGCTCCTCACCCAGCGCTCCCAAAACAATAAAACCTTCTCTGCTGAACGAACCCATCAACCAAATCCCCCAAAAAAGGGCCTGTATTCTTCTGAAGCTTTGAGGGGAGAGGAGAAAATTGCTTTTCTAAGTTCAGCCTTGAGAAGATCTTGAGACAATCGGCCCCCGTGACGTCAGCAGGAGCACAAAGGCCACATTCAGGAGTCCTGATGAGAAATGCCCAAGCCAGGAATTAAAAGACAAGATCTCAATTCTGAATAATCAACTTCCTCTGCCTTCCCTGGAGGAGAAAACAGGAGGAATTTTGCTTCCATTTGGTTGATTTTTTTTCTTAACCTCCGCTCGTAAGGATTTTTTTTGGCCCCTGTTGTCGTTCCCATTATTTTTATATCAAAATATAGTCTATTTTTATACTATTTTTATACTTACAACCACTCTGCTGGTTTTTTCCCCTCCCCAAATAAATAAACCATGGCCATGCATCAAAGGCTGCCCGTGCTCTGGACATTAATTAAGATCTAAAGCCTTCTAGTCCCCATCGATCGCCGGCACGGAGCTGAGAGGCTCCATTTGCCATCATCCAGTGGAATTCACCTGAAATCCAGGGAAGTCGTTCCACAAGCTTGCTGGAAAATAAAAAGATCATCTCAAAGCTGAAAGGGAGGTGGTTTTCCTAGGAAAAATGTTTCTCACTTCCCACCCAGGCTGCAGAGAAAGACGTGATCAGATCGTTGGGTCCCTTCCACCCTCCAAAATGGAAAGAACTTCTTGGACTTCTCAAGTTCTCAGAGGATTCAAGGTCAATTCTCAAGTGCTTGAGCGTTCTGGAAGGGATTAGGGGAAGGGGATGCTAGTGAAACATCCCATTATTTCAATAAAAGAGTGAAAAGTGGATTTTCTTCCCTTCCTCTGACACGGCATTTTCATGCAAGCCCTGAAAGGATGAAAATCCACAAGGCTTGAGTCTGAAAACTCCACCTAAAAGTCTGTGAAACCTCCCTCTAAAATGTGTATTGGAACAAAACTTCAGTGTGAGATGGCCACGGGATATTTAAAGCAGAGATTTGAACTCCAATCTTGTTTCAGCACCACCTTTGCTTAAGCTGAACTTTAAAAATCCTTCTCTGAGTCTTTAAATTCTTTATTTTCATCAAATCCTGTTGCCAGAAAAACTGTTTGGTTTTGTTTTGTTTGTTTGTTTGGGGGTTTTGTGGTTTTTTTACCCCTTTTTTTTTGTTTTAAAGATCTGCTGTGAGCCCCTGGCCGAGGCTGGAGGAGAAAAGCATCAACCCCCCACCAGCCCTGAGAGCATCTCAAGTGTGGACTCACCACCCCACGTGCCTGTGATGGAGAGTTCTGGAGACTGAGCCCCCAAACCCTGCTGAAAAACCATCTGGGCTCCTCCAGGGCCTGGTGCCCCCCCCAAATCTCTGCTCACCAGAGAGGGGATGCTCCTGGGGATGGCTGGGGACAGGGTTTGCCTGAAATCATCCCACCTTCTCCCCCCTCATCCCAACACCTCCCATCCTCTCTCAACTCGGGCTTTATTTCTAACTAATGAGTTTGCTTCCTAATTACTGGTGTGCCAACCTTGCCCTCCAGCCAGATCCTGCCCCTGGCACAACTTCAGCCTTTCCACACACAAAAAAAAGACCTACAACCCCAAGAGCTCGTGCTCAGCATCCCCATCCCACCACGATTTGGGGGACACCCAGCACAGACCCTCCCCCCTCCAAGAACTATCATCAGCTGCTTCCATTGCTGGGAAGAAAGGAGAAGGGGGAAAAAAAAACAGGGAGCAGGGGTTCCTACTTCCAAAAATGTCAAAACTCCCCAAAACACCCAGAGGGGGAGATCTGAGCTGTTAATAGAACCAAGTTCTTGCAGTATCTGACAGCAGGGAGAGGATAAAAGCAGCATTTTTGTGTCAGGAGCAGCAGGAAGAGGATGAAGACCCAGCTCAGCACCCTCAGAGCACCTCACGTCCACTTGGTTTTAACCCACAACCTGCTACACGCCCCAAATTGGCACAGAAATCAAGAGGTGAGAAGATAAAACCCACACCACCATCTACATTTGGCCTCATCTCTAGAAAAGATTTCACCAAGCTGCACTAAAGGAGCGCCAAAACTCGCCCAGGACCCCCAGGCAGGTGGTGGGAGCAGCTTGACCTGGTAGATGTCTCTGCTTATAGTAGACTGGATGACCTTTGGAGGTCCCTTCCAACCCCAAATGTTCTCTGCTTTGCTGAAGTCTTGCCTCTCCTCTCCCAAAAGCAAGGACAAGGTTTATTTTGGGCTAGAACTACCCAAGGAGCTTAAGAACCACCGTGGAGCTAGCCTGAAGGATGGGGAGATGGAGAAGACAGGCCACTAAAACTCCCCCTGAGACCCAAAGGTGGTCCTCACCTCAACAAACCCAGTCTTCTGCTCACAGAAGGTCTGTCAAGACAAAGCTGGTGGTGGAGATGGAACCATCCCTCCAAAGCTGGTGGGCCAGCACACCGTGGTGCTCCTGCACAGACCATGGAGCTCCAACTGGGAGCAACCACCAGGCTGAGCTTTCCCACCACGTGTTGAGCTCCTGGAGCTGCTCCCTGCTAGGAGAACGTTTCACGTGGGCATGAATGGGAACCAAAATTAATCATCCCATCACCCAACGGGGCCCGTGGCGGGCAACGGATGGAGCTTCAGATGTCCCTCAGTCACTGAAGGCCACTTTTCCTGCTGAGACCTGCAGACACAACAAGGGGATTCTGGAATTCTAAGATGATTTCTGGATGTTCTAAATGATCCTTTTTGGTCCTAAAGCCTTCCTTGAAAAGATCTCATCAGCATTTATTAGAAGCCAATGAGAGACATCCGAATTTTATTCAGCATAAGACAACCCAAAGTTGAAGAGCAGGCCACTCATCCTACTTTCTCCACCTCAGATTTAAATAATTTTAAGATATTCTTTTAAGCAATAATTTAAATTAAATATTATTTATTTGAAGAGAGAGAAAAACCACCAAGTTCCATCAGCAGTAGACAGCAAACAACAGCCTCAAAATCTCAGCGTGGTGGGGTTGGGAGGAACCTCTGGAGATCATCTCATCCCACCCCCTGCTCCAGCAGCTCACCCAGGGTCACAGCCAGGAGGGTTTGGGATCTCTCCAGAGCAGGAGACTCCACAGCCTCTCTGGGCAGCTGCTCCAGGCTCTGCACCCTCACCCCAAAGAAGTTTCTCCTCCTGCTCAGGTGGCACCTCCTGGGTTCCAGTTGGTGCCCGTTGCCCCTTGTCCTGTCCCTGGGCACCACTGAGCAGAGTCTGGCCCCAGCCTCTTGCCCCCCATAGTGGAAAAACATCAACTTTCATGGCTAAACATGTGGACCTTGCAGGGCAGCTGCATTTCTGATGGTCCCATCTGAGGACTTCAAAGCTCCTGAGTGCTGCAGCACCCTCCTGCTCCCCTGAGCACCTTCAGCACCGTGTCCTGCCACAGCAGAGAAGCCAAACACCTCAGGGATCAATCAGGGCACTGCCAAACACCCATCCCATAATAACCCCTCGAGGAGAACATGATTGCACAGATGTCTCCAGCAGATGAGCCTGGGCAGGACCAGAGAAGCTCCACGGGGAGACACTCCAGTTTCACCACCTCATTCTCAGTTCTGCTTGGTCTTGTTTTAATCAACCAGGTCGTTAACAAATGAGCCTCTTGGCTGGTGCCAGTGCTCTGAGTGGAACTGAAGATGATGGAATCCAAAGAGCTTGGACTCATTCTTGCTTTAGGCTTCACACCAGGGAAGTTCCTTGGATGGTCTCCTTGGGTGTTGGGGGCCAGGCAATCCAAATGCACTTTCCATGGGAGAAAGCATCTAAAGAAACCCAATTAAAACCAAAAAAAACCAAACCAAAAACCACACACATCCCCTCTGAAAAGTCATCCTTGGAAACATCACCTCAACTGCTTCCTCATTTCAAGCATTATCCAGCAACTGAACCTCTCATCCTTTATCTGTCTCATCTTTGGTATGAGCAGCTCCTCACCACACCACGTACCCCAGACAAAAAGGCACCTTGAGGAAGATCTGATGGACTTCAGAAGAGACCAACCCACCTGGATTCCTCACGTGCTCCTCTCTCATCTCACCACCAGCTTCCTTCAAGGGGAAAGGGATACTTTAGGAAAGAGAAGATGGAGGAGATGGAGCAGGAGCCTGAAAATCTCCACGTGAGACCAAAAAAAAACCCACCCAGATGGGTCAGCTTGAGGGACACACAGCAAAGGTTGGGTGACAGAAGCCTGGACCTTCTCCACGGGGTGTGAGATGGAACGAGGAGGTGAAAGAAGATCTTGAGGAACTCCCAGTCCCAGGGTGGAGGTTGTGATTTGAATTAAAAGCTGGATTCTGGTTCATTCAAACAGCAATTAGTTATTAATAACAGGCTGATGAGCTCATTTGTCACCAGCCAGGGGACACCCAGCCCCAAAATTTTGCAACCCAATCTCCTCTGTCGTGGAAATAAAGAAATAAATGAGTAAAAGCAGCAAATCCAGCAGCTCAACTGGCAGAGGGAGGTGTTCAGCAGCTCCCCAAAACCTCCCAGGATTGCTCAAAGGCTGAAATGTTTGCAGCAGCTTCTTGGAAACCCAGAGCCTGGCCCAAGGTCTTCCACATCTGGAGAATGAACAGAAAAGGTCACCTCTCATCAGATCAGGGGCAGCACAAAGGAGCAGAGGGACCACGTGGCTCCTTAGGGTCTGTCTTCAGACCTCCCACCTCATTTTTTACAGCACTCTACAAAGACACCAATGGGATGGAGAGGGGAGCAGCCCCTCTGCACGTTCCCCAAGTCCTCTCTGAGCACTGGGGTCATCTGGACCCACACACCACAGGTCTTGCTTCTAAAACTCACCAAGTTATGGCAAAAAAAAGGGAGTCAGGAACTTCTCCTCTCCTTCAGAGTCAATATTTGATGCAATTACTTCTCCTCAACGTGCAACTATCTTCACGTGCAAAGGCATTTAAAGAAATTCTGAATTTAAGGTGGTTTTTTCTTCTTATAAAGCACAGAATTTATCCAACAAAACATATCCAGAGACCAGTGACCCCTTCCAGGCAAGCCAGACCACTGGAAATCTTCATAAAACCCAACAGCACGTGTGAAAATGAACCTGGCCCTCTGCATCAGCCTCTGAAGGAGCAATTCTGGCTCATAAATCCTCAAAACAGAGAGAGCACCAAGGGATTTTTTCCTTCTCAATAGCACTGATAAAAAAAACTCACAGTTCCACTGCCTGGTTTTGAGGAGAACTGGAACCACCTCAGAAGAAAAGGCCCCTGTGGCTGGAAGGCAGCAGGGGATGCAGCACCGTGAGGGATCTCAGCAGCATGGGTCCACCAGAGCTGCAAAGCCACTGGGTGTCAACACCTAAACACCAGCCAAGAGCCACCAGGACTACCAAGAGGAGTGGTGGACCTTCCTTCCCCTTCTTAGTGGGCATCTGGCAGAGGATATTCTCTGCCAAAACACAAGGGATGGACTGAAATGCTCCTCAGAGGCATTGAACTCCAGAGTGGAGGGCCAGGAGAGGTGATCTGGTGGCATCTGGTGAGACACCATAGTTGTAGTCACCAGATGAACCCCCAGGCCACGTGCCAGGAGCTCTGGAGGCCACTCAAAGCTCTCAAGCTCCACAGGATGTGAAGGCTCCAAAGATGAAAATGCTCTCCCAGCTGATCAACCCAAAGGCAACCTTTTGAGTCGGACCAACTCAACCATGAAGACAAGGAGTAGAACTTCAAGCCTGTGCAACCTTAGCTCCATGCTTCCACGCTGAACTGAAGCTGTCTTGGGTTCACCACCACCATTTAACCTGCTTCCATCTGCACGTTCCCACTCCAGAGCTGCTTTGCCTCCAGGAAGAGAGCACTGACTGCAGAGCCCTCCTTGGTGGAGACCATGGGCCAGCACCAGGTCCTCTGCACTGACCCTCACCCCTGCAAAGAGACCAAGGGGTTTATTGAAGACTTCTCCACTTGTGCATGAGGTAAAGGAGGGTCCAAAGGCAACGCATGAAAATTGGGGAGGGGTGAAGCTCCAGGTGCTGTTGTCTCCTCATGTCTTTGATGGCTTGGAGGGCCATCTTCTTTGTAGAAGAGAGTCTTCTCCAGGCAACTGCAAATCTTTATTGCCTTAGGTCAGTTTGTCAGGAGAAAAGGTCTTTCAGAGCAGGATTTTGCCTTGGCAGGCAAAGCTCTTTCACTGCAAGACCATTCCTCTCGTCGTGGGCCCATCTCAGATGCTTGAAGAAGGTCTTCAAGCCAAAAAGAAAGCACTGACAGCCCAAAAGAAAGTCAACCTGACAACTAGCTGCTCCTGGGGAAGGAAACCAGAAAATTAGAGAGTCATAGAACGTTTGGGTTGGAAGGGACCTTCACAGCCCACCTAGTCCAAGCCCCCTACCATCAGCAGAGACATCTCTAACTAGGTTGCTCAGAGCCCCATCCAGCCTGACCTTGAATGTCTCCAGGGATGGGGCCTCCAGCACCTCTCTGGGTTGTTCTGGTGATCAACCACCTTCATATCAAAGAACTTCCTCCTTATTGAGGAAGGTGGTGGAATTTGATGGCTATTTGTCCTTGTTTTGACCATCATCTCAGGTCCAAACCCACCCACCACTTGTAAGATGAACTATCTGCTGCTTGTGGAAATGAACATCTTAAAAGGAGCATTTCTGAGAAGATCTGGTTCCTAACAGCTTAGAGGACCAAAAAAGCCCAGTTTCAATTCAAATCCTTTGCTCCTCCAAGCTGCTTCACCAGCAAAGTCCAAACCTCTTTGTTGGAAAAGAGAAGGTCCTGGAAACCAGGGAGTGCTACACTGGGGCACAACCTTAACAGGGTGTCCTCTCCTTGAATCTGCTTCACCAACCACCCACTTCCTCTCACCTGGGAGAGACCAACATCACCCCAAACCTTCCAGATGTTTGCCACCTGAAGAAGCCAGGTGACACTGGTGACACCCCAGCTCTCCTCTGCCCAACGGTGGGAGGTGGAGTGGCACAAACCCATGTCTACAACCCCATGATCCATGTTGTGGAAGCCATCAAGTCGTCAACACCTTTAAGAAGGGTTCAACCTTCATCATCATCATGAAGTCAGACATGTCCTCAATACTTTTAAGCAGCTGCATTCACCCAACACACAGCTCAGTCTTTAGGATGTGAAGCAGCATTTAGAGATCAAAGAGCAGCTCATATTTTAATTCAATTTGCCACCTGAAGAAGCCAGGTGACACTGGTGACACCCCAGCTCTCCTCTGCCCAACGGTGGGAGGTGGAGTGGCACAAACCCATGTCTACAACCCCATGATCCACCGTGTGGAAGCCATCAAGTCATCAACACCTTTAAGAAGGGTTCAACCTTCATCATCATCACGAAGCCAGACATGTCCTCAATACTCTTAAGCAGCTGCAGTCACCCAACAGACCCACAGCTCAGTCTTCAGGATGTGAAGCTGTATTTAGAGATCAAAGAGCAGCTCATATTTTAATTCAAAGATATAAAATCATACCCTGGGTTATAGAACAACCATTTAGAAGTTCAAAATTTTCATCCTAGGCAACAACTTCTTCCTTGGGATAAAAGAATCAGGAGTATTTGAAGCTGCACACCAACTTCAGGTCTACCAGGCTCTAGGACTGTTTGAACCTGAGGAAAGTTGCTTGAAAAGGCCTAAAATTCTTAATTTTCTAAGTGAGTTTTCAGTTTTGATTCTTATTCCTCTGTCACCTCACACGACCTGCTCAGAAGTGATTTTCTTCTCCTGTCTAGCTCCTGCACACCCTACCCTGACCAGCACCAGTAATTCCATCAGGACATGACCCCACGTTGCCAAATCTCTCCATGGAAACCCAAATTATTAAAAAAAAAAGGGGAAAAAAAGGCAATGTAATAGGGAGAGCAAAAGATGACCAAGCTGAGAAGACTTTCATGGGTTCCTTGAAAAGCTTCAACTGCCTCAAAAAGAAACGTGCACGAGGGATGTCTGCTCCTCCAATGCAAGCTCTGGGGACCAAACGTTGCCTGCAGAAGAGGAGGTGACCAAGAGTTGCTGCTGCAAGCCCCCAGGAACCACTCTGAACGTGTACAACCACGTTGGGAGCTGGAGAACATCAGGGCTGGGGACTCACAGGGTGGGGAAGCAGCCCGGGGTCAGGCAGCAGTGGGATGGGTGGAGCATGAGGAGCTTCTGCTGGGATAATTCATGGTCTTTGCCATGGAGCCACCTCTCCACTTGGGCTGAGCCCTTGGCAAGGGTGAGAAGCCCATCCATGGGTGCAGGCAAGTGACCCAAGGGACACTATTATCCCTGCAGTGAGCTACAAATTGGGCAGATCATGGAAAACTCAACACAAGTAGGTGGAGGTTGACCCTGGGGGTAGTAGGGTGACATCTGGATGGCACCATCTGCGTTTGGTTGTGCTGAATCAAGTTGTCCAATGCCAAGTTTTACCCTCTTGCTGAGTTCCTAAAATAAGGGAGGAGCAAAATATTCTGCTCAGGTCACCCAAGGCCGAGCAAAGTTGGGGTTGTTTTAATGAAGGCTTGTGACTATCAGGAGAACTTGGGTCAAAATGTTCCCAGTTCAAAGAAAGCACAAGAACAAAGAATTCAGACAGCCTGTATTAAAAGAGTGGAAAAAAAAACCCAAACCCAACACCACCCTGAGCCACAGGAAACGTTGACACTTCTCCTTCACCTCCACCACTCCAACTTGCCCCCTTCCAAAGCTCCTGAGTTCACACTGAGGACGTTCTTGAGGACATCACCCAACTGCTGCTGTAGCTTTCATGCCCACATGAGGGTTTTTTTTTCCAGTTTTCATCCTCCTCCTGCTTTCTGGTATTTCCAGAAGCTGGATGATTTCCTCTCAACTCTTGTTTTCCTCCAACCATCTGGTTCCATCTCACCATCCATCATTTGCTCAATGGGAACTCCTTCTGGAGGTGCACACAACTGTGCAAGGAATTCATCAAGATTAGAAGTTTACCAGAATTTCTGTTGTCTTAAAGCAAAAGCCTGGAAAAAAAAAGCCCAGGGAGATATCTTGATACTTCCTGCACACCAACCCTGATGCTAATGAAAGGCTTAATGAGGAATAATTCATTTCCTCAGACAAGCAACAACTTCAGCTTCATCCCTCTCATCAAGACACTGGGTTGGCACAGAGGGAAAGCAGACTGATATCTGCTAACACCTCCTCTACCCTGAGGTCACCAAGGGATCAGGGGATCTCCTGGAGGTGACCAGCACCCAGGTTTTCACCAACTCCATCCCACCTTCCTCCTTTCTGCTGCGGGTGTTGGGCAGGTGGCCACCACAACACATCAAGGATGGGGAAAAAGAGGTGGGACTTGATGCTATGACCTGATTTTAGGGCAAGAAAAGCCAACTGAGTTGCCATTCCCAACCCTTCCATTCCAGAGCAACGAGCTGCTGGGATGAACCACGGGTATCTTCTCAGCCAAGGGGAGGAACCATCACTGTCCTTCAGAAGAAGACCTGGGTCTCTTTTCTGACACACACACCCCATGAAGTGCTGCTCAAACCAGGCCAGTTGTGATGTGGGGATCGTGGGCCAAGCCTGGAGGTTGCTGCTGGGCAAGGGAACCTCCCCAGACCCACCTTTTTCCAAGGTGGAGCTGGGTTTGCAATCCCTGTAGTCCTTGTTCCTGGGGTGGGAATGTTCCTGTCTGCAATTCCAAACTGACCTTCTGCCACAGAGCCTGGACAGCTGCAGAGAACCTCCACATCTTATGGGGTGACACCTCCAAGTTCATCTTTGTGAGAAACACACCATCCTACCTCCTAGACAAGCCCTTCTCCATCCCTGTGAGCACTGCCACGTCTGGAGACCAGGCCTGACCCCCAGCCAGATGGGCAAGGCAAGACTTCTACATGTCCCCTGCCCAACAAGAAGC
>NW_008586548.1:0-17396 GCF_000691845.1 Merops nubicus | reverse complement strand
GCAGGTGTTGGAGAGGGGAGGGATGGGGAGAGCTGAGGTCGGAGCTGCCTCTGGATCCTCTTTGAGAGGGCAGGGATCCTGCGGGATCTCAGCCCCCAGGAGCTTTCTAAGTGGGAAGGATGAGGCCATGGGTCAGGACTTGGGGAGATGCTGTGGGTGGTGGCTCGGTGGGGTTTGATCCTGGCTCTGATACGTGTGTTCCCTTCCCAGGTGCTGCCCTGCTGCCCTGCTCCTGGCTAACCAGCACCAGTTCTTCAGTGGCAAGCTTTATGTCCTTCTCTAGTAGCTAAAGCTGCCAGTTGAAGAACTGTTGAATGTAGCCACTCTCTTCTCATCCCCGGGATCTCGGATGTCAGCCGGACCTGTGCCCTGAGCGCCGGGGACGAGCCAGTCTGCAGAGTGCTGTGGATTTGAGGGCTGAAGATGAGCCCAGCTGGGAAGATGTCATCTCCTCACCGCCTCCTGACAGAGCCTTGGCTGGGGCATTGCCAGGCAGCCCTGCCCATGGGGCTGTCGAGTGGGGTCCCCCCACTGGTGGGGTGGCACTGAGCTCTGAATGACTAGAGAAGAAGGAAAGAGGCATTAAACTTTCTGTTTTGCTCAACAGTTCAGTTTTAGGAAGTTTGTTGCCTGTGGGGTGCCTGGACCTGCCTGGTGGGAGGATGGTGAGGGCTGTGGACCCTGTGGGGTGCTGGGAGGGGGGCTGTAGTGCTGGAACACAGTCCCTGGCTGATGCTGCCTCAGGCTCTGCAGGTGCAGGGTTGGTTATTCAGGTCCTCTTGGTTCGCCTCAAGCGAAAGAGGTGCCCAAGGCTGGGTGTAGCTCACAGGACTGACCTGCTGCTGGGCACAGGAGCAGGATTAATCCTGCAGTGAGGCAGGCAGCGGGATGGAGCTGCAGGAGAGGGCCAGCTCCACGCCCACGCTGCCCGGGTGCGGGTCAGGGCTGGGCTGCTGGGAGCGGGTGACTCAGGCCCGAGTCACGCACAGCCCCAGACAGTTCTGGGAACTGCTGTCCCGTGGGGTTGGGCAGCCCTGGCTGGGGCAGTGCCAGGATTCCAGGTATTTGAGGCTGGCAGTGCTGAGGAGGGCCTAGGTGAACCTTGCTGGGCTCCTCCAGGGCCCAGCCTCTGCCTCGCTGGTGGACAGAGGCAGAAGATTGCCCTGACGAGGCCTGGGAATTGTCTCTCCAGGGATGGACACCCCCTGCCTTGCACTGTGTGGCTTCCCTATGGCTCAGCACGGGGTGAAATGTCCTTGTGTGGACCCAGCAAGGGCTCCTGCAAGCCTCTGCACTCCCTGAGGTGCCTCTCCTGCAGGACTTCCAGGGCCACCACTTCCCAGGCTGCCTCCACAAACAGCACCAGGAAGAGCACGGCTCATCCCAGCTTCGGGGCAGGCCAGAACAGCCTGCACTGAAATAAGTCTGCAGAGTCTCAACTAAATCTGCCCATCCAAGCTCCAGCTGCCCAAGGCAGGTCTGGTAACCAAATTTTGGCACCTGGTGCTGTGCAGAAAGTGGTCTGATGTCCATTAAGTGGTAGAAGTGGAGCAAATTTGCCCTGGGGTAGGTCCTTCCTTACATAAAGCTGCTCTACTTGGTGTATGCTTGCTGATGGCTACAAGAAACTGAATTTCTTTGGGGGGATTGTCACCTGGAGAACATGGTGAGATGAACACCCCCAGCTTGAGACAGAGCTGCTCTCCTGCTGCAGCTGCACTGCTGCAAGTCCATACAAACTCGCTGGCACCTGCGCAGGGCTCAGCAAGTTCTGGAGTGCACTGAGGGGGCAAAAAGTCGGGAGGGGAAGGGGGTGTGCAGGTTGCCCAAGGGCAAGGAGGAGCAGCTCCCTGGCCCTGCTCCCCCTTCCCATGCAGCGCTGCCGGTTGGCAGGGAGGGGAGCTGCGTGCTCTGGCCACCAGCGTCTCCACCCTTGCGTGCCTCGGCGTGCGGGTTGCGCTTGGATTTGCTGCTTCCTCCTGTCGTGGCGAAGGACTGCCCTGCCCTGCTGAAAACCAGCTCTTTCCCCACTAAGATTGAGCTATTTTGGGGCAGAGAGCTGTCCTGCGCAGCAGCACCGAGCCCGTGGGGTCAGGGGGTGCAAAACTCAGCGTTTCAGGCCAAACTGGTGTGTGGGGAGGTGCAGGTTGGTGCATTTAGCACAAACCCGGCACTGCAGCGTCCCACCTGCCGAGCTGACAGGCTCGGGCTCGCCCCCATTGGGTGTAAAAGCAGAGGGGTTTCAGGCTGACAAACTAAGTGTCCCTGCAGGAACTCGCCGGGCTTTCGGGGCTTACCCTTCCTCCTGCAGAGCCCCATGTGACTGGTGAGTAAGTGCAGAGTTTCCTGTAGAAAGCACAGCCTCGCTCGCTGTCGCCTTGCAAAAATCTGGTGACTTTTTCCTCCAGCCTCGAGACCGTGCTTCCTGCAGCATCCGGCTGCCTCCTCGAAGCTCCCAGGGACGCAGCAGGAGAGGGGATGCTGCCTGGGCTGGGGTTTCTCTGCTGGAGCTGGCTGCTGTCACAGGGCTGGGAGCGCTCGCTGCGACAGCTAATGCAATATTCAGGAGGGCTGTAGCAGTGCCAGCAGGTGCTGCTGGCTCAGAGGTCAGGTGGCAGCCCTCCCTCCTTAGGGGCAGGGTATTTCGTGCGAGTTCCTGCACAAAGACTATCTAGTTCCCAGCTGGAAGAGCAGCTTGCCTTGGTCACAGCTTCCCTTGCTGGGAAAATGTGCTTTTGCAAAGTAGAAGGTCAGCGTGACCGGTGTGCCGAATGAGAGCTCCCTGCCAACAGCCAGTGAGAGGAGCAGGAGGGATTGGTGGAGCTGTCACTGTGTGGCTGCTGCTGCCTCAGCTGAGCTCCAGGATGTGGGCATCCTCCTCTTACCCAGCCCAGCAGATCCATGTCTAGAAGAAAGGGGGGAAAACGCTGCTTTGCTCTGCCCCAGCAGGCAAGTGAGCAGCCAAGGGCTGTCTGCAAACAAAATGCAGGGGCTGGGTTCAGCTCTGCTCATCATTTTATTTCTCTTGTGCCAGGACGGGAGGGATTTGAGCTGTTAACACTTGGTTGACTCTGTGCCCCTCGTGGCAGGGCACATACTGAGCTTAGGTCTCTGCCAGAGAGGGTACGTTGCAGACATTGGAGGCCCTGCAAAGGAGAGGTACGTTGGGGTTTGCAGTAACTCATCTTGACCTCGTGTCTGTCAGTGGCATGGGAAACAAGGCACAGAGCCACCCACCCCCTTGGTCAGGGTGTCACTTACTCTGCTTCTTCTTTAGAGATTTGTTTCCCCAAGTATAAAACTTCTGCAATCAGAGACACCGTGGGGTCGCAGTCCAGGCTGGCAGCTGCAGTCACGAAGCCGTCCCTGGAAGGGAAAGCAGAACGTGGATCTCTTCAGCATGAGGAACCCGGCACAGCAGCACCCCTGTGGCACCCTGGCTGGAGGCCAGCTCTGTTTTGGAGGGCTCTGGGCAGGGTGGCTGGTACTGCAGGGTGCACGGGGACTTGTGGCAGATCGCCTGGCACTGCTGGGAGCTGGGCACTGAGCCTGGGAGCAGTGGAGCAGAGGGAGAGGAAATGTGTCCAGGCTCCCTGCTCAGCTAGTGTCTTCACTGAAGCTCGTCCTCTTTTCCTTCCCTACCCTGCTTTGGGTTACTCTGAAACCATCTCGCTGCTGGTTGTTCAACCAGCAGCTGCCTGTGGTGTGCAGCCATGGGAGATGATGTGGGGCCTGTGAGAGCTCTACAGGCCAGCAGGGAGAGGATTGTGCCCTCCCTGTGAGAGAGACTGGCCACAGATTCACTCACCTGATGTAAAATACCAGGAACTTCTCCTGCTCCAGGCTGCCCTTCACAACAGTGTCCGTGTATCCCTTCCCACAGCCTGCAAGAGAGCATCACAGCCTGCCTGGGGAGCCTGGCACAGCAGCTGCCACCCGGCCCAGCAGAGTGCCAGCACAGGTAGGGGACAGAGGGGACAGCCACTGGCTGGGGCTGGAACGGGGCTGGGTAGTGGGTGTGAAGGCCCAAGACAAGCAGAACTAACCCAGAGGTGCAAGACTGCATCATGACCCTGAGCATCTCCTGGGCTTGAGGAGGGAAGTTCTTCCTCCTTGTGACCTCTAAGCCACAGGAGATCAGCAAAGAACGAGAGCTCCAGGTAATCTTCAGGCCCAGAGCTCAGAAACAGGGTACACACACTTGCCATGGCAGCCAGTCCAAAACTTGAGCTACTTCAGGTAAACAGTGCAACTGCTGTGTGCTTACAAGCCCCAGACCCGGCTGGTGGCTGAGCAGGTGGACTAGGAAGCAGTTTGGCTGTTCCCATCTCTCTGTCCCCCTCTACCTGTGTAGCGGATGCTTTTCCCAAGCATCGTGGTCCAGAAGTAGGGAACAGTGTGCAGCTCCTTCTCTTTCTTCAGCATGTTTAAGGCAGCAATGTGACCTGTGATCAACCAGCAGAAGAAACACTTTTCTTACAGGTCCTCCAAGAAGTTCCCCTTGCCTCTTATCCTCCTGCTGGCCCTTCTGCCCCGTTCCCTCCCCGCCCATCTCCAGGGGCAGCTGGAAAGCGAGGGGGCTGTGCTGCCTCACCGTGGGCTTCGGCCACCTGTTGGTGGTGGATGCTGGACCGGTCCCCGCCGAGCAGCGCCACGGGGAAGGAGACCACATCCCCCGCGGCAAAGACGTTGGGGATGTTGGTTTGCATGCGCTGGCGGCACAGAAAACGGATCCGTGTGAGGCTGAGAGGGGAGGGACTGAGGGTGGGGCAGGGACGCTGGTCTGGCGCTTACCAGATCCACCAGGAGGGCCCCGCTGTCATCCCTGGCGATGGGGGTGTCCTTCAGAAAGGCTGAGTTGGGGAACACCCCTGCAGGGAGAGGAGCAAGGACAATTGCAGAGAAGCTCTGTGAAGGCGGGGAGGAAACTTGGCCCCAGCCCCACGGTGAGCATGTGCCTGTCCAGCCTGCTTGGAGCAGAGCAGCTCGCAGCAGTGACCGGTGCTTGGGCTGGTGCTGAGCTAATCCAGGGGCAATAAAACCAGGGCCCAGAACAAGGCACGCTCTGATAACACAGAGTGACCTACAGAGCTCAGCAAGCGTGCCAAAGTCATCCTGGGAGCGTAAGTAGCTCCTTTCCTCCTGCCAAGTGTTTGCTCATGGGCTGCTGACTTTCCCCAGGTGTTTGGGGCCAAGAGGAAGAGCTGGATGATAACAGAGTGGGAAAGAGCTTGCAGGGAATGGTGTCCCAGCAATGAACTGTGATGCTCTGGGCTTGCTGGCTGTTGTCCCCATTCCCAAAGCTGCCTCCCTCTCCCACCTGGGGTCTCTTACCTATTCCCACCACTACCACATCTGCAGGGAGTTTCTCTCCGCTGCCAAGAACAGCCTCAGTGACCTAGGAAGGAAGGAGGATCGATACCAAACGGTTAAAATCTGTGTCCTAATTCCTGCAGCCTCCCTGCTGCCTCATTCTTTGCTGCCTTTTTTCTTCCCCAGGTTCAGATCACCTTGTCCAATTAATGTGTGTGGCCAGGAATGTAAGAGAAAAATCACATTGTCCCTGAGACAGGAACATGCACTGGTGCCCTTTGAGCCCAGAGTTGTACTCAGTGAAAAGAAATGTGAGGGTCTACATGTGGGAGAGGAAAGCCTAGATGTAGGCACAGGGTTATACCTCTGTTTGGGGTTCTTCTGTTCCCCTAAAATGAGCAGTTCAGGGATTACAATGGCACGACTGACCTGTCCATCCTTCCCGTTCAGTTCACAGAGTTCTGTTTTCATGTAAAACTTCACCCCTCTATTTTGCAGCATCTGAAAAGGAAGAGGAAGCTGCTTTGGGTATTCACTAGGAAATTCCAGGCTGTAAAAACAGCTTTACCCAGCCAAAACCCAGGCAGGCAGCTCAGCTGCTGAGGCAGAGCTGGGGAGCAGTGTGAGTGTGAGGGAGGCTGGGATCAGCCCTGTGTGCACAGCTCCTCCAGTGAGCCGAGGGAGGCGGCTGGGCAGGCAGGGCAGTGACTCAGCACAGGGGCTGGATTTCCTGGGCTGCTGCAGGTCCCGGGGCTGCTTGGGTAGCACGAGTTCTCTGTCCTGGAAGTTAGCACCAGGTTTTCCTAACCTTCATGGCAACGCCTCCGACCTGGGGACCCAGCGACTGCTGGAAGGGGAACTCCTGTTTTTCCACCACTGAGATGGCAGCAGCCTTGTCAGAGAGGAAGGCAGCTACCTCCATTCCTGCAAGGGAAAGGCATGCCCAAGGTAAGCCTGCTGCAAGCATGAACCTGTACACCCTCCTCCCTGGAAACCTCCTCCCCTCCCAGGTGGGGAGAACAAATCTGATGCGTTGCCAGCTGCTCTTCTGTGCCTTTCTGGCCTGAGAGATTTTGCTCCCCGTGTTCTTTGTCCTCCTGCACTGTGGACCTGGAGATTAGGAAAGGCAAAGAACAGCTCCTGGTTCTGTACAAAATAGCTCCCGTTCTGTGCCTTACCCCCTCACTTTCCCCATGATCCTGGGGGATCCAGCTCCTCTGGAGGACAGTGAGCTCTTCATAAGGCACATTTCCCTCTGTCCGTGCCCAGGAACTGTTTATAGCTCTCAAAGTTTCTGGCTATCAGAGGCAAGAGCACGTGCGTGCTGTGCAGCACATACCCCCACCAGCTCCAGGGCTCCCAGGAGGAACCCAGCCAAGTACTGAATGAACATCCCTTCCCCAAGGGCCTCTAGTTCATCTGCACGTGCAGCAGAAGCAGGTTTCAAGGCTGGTGCTGGTGACTTGATACCCACTCCAGCCTGGTACCTACGAATGAAGCTCCTACGATCACCAGATGCCTTCCAGTTGCCAGCTCTAAGATTTTTCTAGAGTCTTCTGGGGTCTGGAGAATGCACACGTTCTGCAGGTCTGCACCTGGGACTTTGAGGGAGCTGGAGCTGAAAGAATGCAGGTAGTTCTCATGATCAGAAATTAAATGAAGAATGAGGGGTGAGCACAAACCCATGCAATCTTTTGGCTGTGTCACCCCCTCCTGTCCTTTTATCTCTTCTACTGTCTCCCTCTAGAAGACCTCCACACCCTCATATTGACCCGTCTTGTCCTGTCTAAAAATTTGTCTGTAGCAAATGCTGTGTGCACTCACTGGCTGCCTGTTGCAATGAGCAGCTGATTGTACTTCTGAGAGGACCCATCCATGAAGTAGACCTTCTGCTTCTGGAAATCCACTGACACTGCCTGCAGGAGAAAGGAGGCGAAGATCAGACACGTACCTCTGGTCCACTGGTGTCCTGCCACATCAATCTGTTCTGCCTGCCTGTGACTGCATGCCCTAGTCCTGGATGCTCAGGTGGGATGAGGAATGCTGGGGTCCTCTCTCTCACTTCCTACAGGCTGTAGGATTTAGGATCACCCAATCTAGGTTCCTCTAAAGGGTGTGCAGAAGGCAGTTTCAAGGGTCACCCTCTTTGCCTGTGGTGGGCATGTCTGCCCATGGATAGCACAGATCCCCAGACCTGTTCATACACCCAGGGCACACACACTGTCCCACACACCAGCCTTGGAATGCTGTCCCAGAAGAGGACACAGGTACTTGAGCAGAGCCCTAATTTCTGGAACTGTAGCACTCTGCCTGTGGGTGTGGGCATCCCCTCCCCATGGCAGGAGCAGGGCCACCCATTGAGGACTGAGCTCCTCTGCTCCTGTACCTCTTTCTCTGTCCAGAGCTCAATGTCTCGAGCATGTAGGAATTCAGGTTTCCTCAGGTAGATGTCCTCAGCTTTCAAGTTCATTTCCTGGATGCAAACCAGAAATATGCAGTACAGCACTTCTCACAGACAGCAGGACTCTTGTGGCGTTTACTGGGCAGGAAGTTTTCATGAGAGGTGAGTTGTGCATGAGTAAATCACAGCTCCCCACACTGCCCCCTTCCCATCATTCTTGTCCCCCCTGGAAAAAAAATCAGTTCTAGTGGGAAGAGCTCAACAAAAGGGGAGAAAACCATTAGCTTATGGTGGACTAAGAGAGTTTCTGGGAGGCAGAAGTGAGGTGTTAGCTGGAAATTAGACCCCTTTTCCTTGTGGGTGCCTCAGCACTCCTCCCGCTTTGCCAGAGCAGCTCCCTCAGTTGCTCAGGGTGGTCCTGAGGGTGGGCCATGGCCTGAGGCACAGGTGGTACCCAGGCACACTCCTGCCCTTCTCACGCACGAACCTTGCTCAGCTTGGACTTGTCAAACGGGACGTGTTTCTCCTTGGTGGCCAGGATGATCCTGCCAGTAAAGCCCTCCTGGCGGAGAGTCTCTGCACACACCAGGGCAGCCACACCTACAAGAGAGGCTCATCTCAGCCCTCTGACACCTCACTGGGGAGCAGGAGGAAGGTGGCGAGTCCTCCCTGGCGAAGAGTGGGCAGCTCACAGCACGGGTGGGGAGGGCACAGGGCAGAGCAGCTCACTGACCTCCCCCCAGCAGCAGCATCGTGTGGTGGTTCAGGAGGCATCGCTTGCTTGTGTCCTTCACCCTCACACTGCTTTCAAGATCCTAGAAGAAAGTGAGAATGTTGAAATCCTACCTAGCCCAAGGTGCTGCTTGTGCTTAGTGACAGCAGGTAATGTCCTTACCTTCCTTTTTGCTGTGACAAACACCTTTCCATCTGCCACTGTTACCTGATGGGTGAAAGGAGAGTCGTGGAAGTGCTGCATGCATGAGGCTGTGGTAGGAGCTTTCCTGGGAGGACCTGGTCCTGTGGGCTCTCTGATATACTAAGAGTGACTTGTAGGACTCTTGGATGTCAAGTGAAGCTGAGGAGCTCATGAGGCTTTCTCCTCATCCCAAGAGCACTCAGGAAGAGATCTAAATCCTTTTTCCTTTCCCAAAGAGCTGTGCTGGCTGTGAGGGATACCAGGATGTATGGCATCATCTTTAATTGAAAGGAGCTTTAGGACAGGGAGTTTCCTGATCCCAAGAGATCATCTAAGTGTGGCCTGGCCCACAGAGCTGTGGTCAGGGCAAGGTGTTTTCAATTAGTGTCAGGGACATGAAGCTTGTGAGAGAGAATGAATGTATGAAGGACACAGCCTAAACTGGGAGAAGGAAGAGACAAGAAGTCACCTTAAAGCTGGGAAGACAGTCCAGAGCAGGGTATTCCTCAATGTCTCCAGTTTTGATGTTGAAGCAGGCACCATGCCACGGGCAACGCAGCCTCTCCCCTTTCAAGACTCCTGCAATGGAAAAGCCCCCCCAAACCCTCTGTGGTGAGAGCTGATCTCCTAGACACGGCTTCTCCTGCCTGCCCAGAGCCAGGGTTACCTTTGCTGAGTGGGGCACCATAGTGGGGGCACCTGCTGCCCAGGGCCCTGAGCTCCTTCCTGTTCCTCACCAGCAGCACTGGGTATCCAGCCACCATCACGTCCCAGAGCCTGAGGGAGAGGTGGAGGGGTGGGCACCCTGGGGAGCCACAGCCCAGCCCCTCACAGCCAACCTTGAGTACTGGGGTCAGTTTTGGGCCCCTCACTCCAAGAAAGACATTGAGGGGCTAAACCTGGGGAGGTTTAGGTTGAGTGTTAGGAACAATTACTTCCCCAAAAGAGGTGCTGAGCTCTGTCCCAGGCTGCCCAGGGCAGTGGTGGAGTCCCCACCCTAGAGGGGTTTCCACGCCCTGGGGATGTGGCACTGAGGGACAAGGTCAGTGGGGACCTGGCAGTGCTGGGGGAATGGTTGGATTTGATGATCTGAAAGGTCTCTTCCAACCAAAACAACTCCATGATTGTAGTGATGTGGTGGCTGCCAACACGGTGGCTGTTGCCCTGGCAATGCCACCCCTGCTTCCTGCAGGCCTCATGGCAGCAGGTCATGCCCTGGCCTCCTCCCTGCCAGGTACTCACTCTCCATCCCCAATGTCATCCTCCTTGCAGACCTCAGCAGTGATGGTGTCATTGTCATCCATGGCAGTGGCTGCAGGAGAGCAGAGGGAAGGGGCAGACACCATGGATGCTGTTGGCTGTAGACAGCCTTTCATCCCTCAGCAGACAACCCTTCCCAAACACCCTTGTGCCATCACTGCAAAATCCCACCCCAAAATGCAAGGCCACCACCACCCCAGCTGGGAGCACGTGGGTGCTGTGCGTTCAAGGGGTCCCAGACTCCCAGAACAGCAGGAAAAAAACCCTCAGCTGATAGAAAACACACATTTCCCCCCCTTTTTTCAACTTTCTGTCCAAACCTGCAACCCATCCCTCTTCCCTTTTCTCCTCCAACTTATCCCACTTCTTGTTGACAGCCCTGTGTCCCATTAAACTCAGCTGCAGCCCAGGGTGAGTAAGCAAATACAATTAACAACCATTGTAAATAAAAGCAATTATCTATGGTGAGGTGCTGTGGCCGTATCCCACGAGTTACCCAAATCGGGGTCTGAAGAGCCCCTTCAGCCTCTCCAAAACCTCTCCAGCATTTGTGCAGAGATGTCATCCATGTTAATTGACATGAATGCAGCAATTCCTGCCCAAAATGCCTCTTGGGAGAGGCGAGAGCCACAAGCCTTGGTCCTTAGTGCTAACCTGCCTTAGCAATCAGCTGAGAGGTTGACTAGAAATCTCCCTCTCTGCTTTGGAGTTAAAAAAAGGCAAGAAATGGACCAGAGGAGGTTCATTTCAGGCAGATGACTTGCTCCCACAAATCCCCACCACGCTGCTGCCCCACTCCCAAGTCCTTTAGGAGAAGCCTTGGTGGGTACTCACCCATTCCTGCCGTGGAGGGCTCGGGTACCTGTCCCCCAAGTTGAAAAGCCACCACTGCTGCCGTCTGCGAGCCTCTCCTCTGCCTAGGTGACACCCCCACGTCACATTGCAAGTGCTTTCCCTGCCACCAGCCCACAGCTGGGTGACAATCTCCCCGAGTTGCACAATGTCCTCATCCATCAGGAGATGCATCTCCTGGAAGCAGCTGCCTCCCAGCTGGGCTTATCTGATTTTGCAACTGGTCTGTGCCTAATTAAGCACTCAGGTTTAGAGTTGCAGAGAATTAAGGGCACTTAGGAATCATGGGCAGGTGTGGTCTAAAGATGGGGTGCGATGGGTGCAATATGAACAGAAACTTGAGTGGACACAGTGATACTCCCCTGCCAGCTCCATTGCCCCTTTTCTTCATGGGAAGTTGTTCTACCTCAGTGCAACCTATTTTTTGGAATGCTATTACTACTATTTATATACTTCAATAACATTTGATGTGATTTAATTTCATCTTTTGGTCTCTCGCCATCCATTTGAAGGAATTTGAAGTGTTCAGCACCTCGACACGTGCCTTGCATCCCAGCTCTGCTTCTGGTTCAGGCTGTCCGTGTCCAGGCACGTGGTCCTGTCATTGTTTGGTCCCTGAAGGATGGCACAGAGCTGCCTTCTCCTTGCTGTACTATTTTTGCAACAGAGTGGGAGTTGCACAAAGCCAGGAGCAACGCCTACGCTGTTTGTGTCTACTCCACTTTTTATCTCTATTTCACCCTCAATAACGTTTCACAACCTTAAAATATGCCCCAGAATTTAGGGGGGGGGGAAGTTACTAGCAGCATGCTTCCATCCTCTCCCTTGCAGAACCAGAGCTTTGTAGGGACAGGCTTTCTGTTCCAAATCCAGCACGGGTGGGGGCTAAAAACCCTTGGGTGGGCACAGTGGGGAGAAGGGGGCAGGCACGGGGGTGCTTGGTCAGGGCGAGCTGGCTGACTTGGGAAGCAGCTCACTTTGTTGGACCTGCCAAGCCAGGAACGTGTCTCCAGTCAGTGCTGGGTGCCAGGGTGCTGCCGTGCAAGGCGTGATCTTTAGGCCAGGGGTGATGCACGCCCACGGTGGGCACAGGTGTGAGGTATTTTCTCACAGTGCCAACCAGCCGCTTTCGGGCTCTGCCTTCCTGGCTGGCAGCCCGAATAGTGAAGCAATTTGGCTGCTGAAAGTCCCTCTTTAAACTCTCTGTAATTATTGCCCAGAAGTGCGTTCCCACGTGGAGCAGCAGCAGCCCTCACCGAGGTGTTCTCTGACTCAGCAGAAGCTGCTGGAAAACGTCGTTTGCTGATGGATGAAAGCTGCAGTGCACCAGCCAGGTGGCAGGTACAAAGGTGTGGGGCTTGGGAGGCTTTGGGATGACCCAGGTGGGGCTCAGTCCCGTGTGGTGGCGTTTGCATTGCAGGGCTGAGCAGCTAATTCAGCTGCTGGACACCAGCGGGTGCTTCTGCATGCAGCCAAGCACCCAGGGAAGGGCTTCTGTAAAATGGAAAGGGATAAAGGCAAACCAAAATCATAGACTCGTAGAATGATTTGGGTTGGAAGGGACCTTGAAGATCCTTTAGTTCCCACTCCCCTGCTATGGGCAGGGACACCTCCCACTGGATCAAAATGCCCGTCTCTGAGCAGGGCAAAGATGATGGCAGAGGATAGAAAGCTGAAAAGGGCCTTGGGTGGAAGAAGGGAGGTTTGGGGTGGCTGCAGGGAGGCCACGTTATGCCAGCTCCTAGGAACACAGGATTTGTCCTTGAGGGATTCAGGCAATGAGATGGTACTGGAGGCAGGTTTCTGGGAAGATGCTCTGTAAGCATGTCTTGGCCCTTTTTCAGGTAACCCAGAGGCAGATACTCAGAGCAGTTAAGAGCTTTGCTTGTAACTCACAGCAAGATTAAACATAGGAAGGAAGAGGGCGAAAGGAAGCGGTGCCCTCAAACGCACACAGAGCCCAGGTAGGCATCGGAAATCTCTGGCCAGACCTGCTCCCTGCACTGGTGCTGACTCATGAGCTGCTGAGCTGACCTTGGATTTTATTAGATCTCTTCACTCTTTCTGTGTCTCTCCAGTGCTGCCAGCACTCCAGAAAACTCAAGTTTAGAGGCAAAGATTTAAGGTGGGCAGCTCTCCTCCCTTCAAGGCCACACTACCACCCGCCGGAGTAGCACATTTTTCCATGCTGTAATGCAGCTGAAGCTGTGTGGATGCATCTTTGCCTCACCTTTGCTTGCCCCCAGCTTGCCCAGCTCTGGCTCCTTCCATGCCCTAGGAGACCTGCTGATTTTAACCAAGCATTACCCACAGGGCTGAATGTTATTGAAGGCTGTTCAGGCACAGGAAGAGGAAGCGAGGTGAAAACTGCAGCAGGGCTAAAATGATTAATGGGACACTGCTCTCAGAACAGCTTGGTTTGTGATATTAATAACGACAGAATTCAGGAGGGAACCTAACCTGCTCCAAGTTGCAGAGCTGGCAGCAGCAGGAGACGCAGTTAGGAAGCTCCTGTGCTTATATTTGCAGTGCAGGAGGAATTGAGTGGGCTCAGCAACATGGTGCTGCATGGAGTGGGTGTAGGGGCTGAGGTGTGCTAACACCTTGCAGGGCTCATTCTGAACCTGTCTGAATTGGAAAAAACAAAGCATGTTATCATAAATACGTTGTGGTGTAACCAGAAAGCACATGGAGATCTGTCAAAAATTCCTGAAGCTTGAGAAGGGTGAAGTAAACAGGGAAAAAGATGTTTGTCCCACAAGGGAAGAAGACATGGAAAAGGAAATATTTGCTTATAGGGTAAGAACAGTTATACCCTCTGTTTCACATTTTCTTCCTAAGCATTCATGTCTGGTGATGGTGAGAGATGGGATATGGGCTGGGCAGACATCTGGCCCCACATTTCACTGCTCACCACACGGCAAGAAGGAACCTGAAACCTTACTAGTAGCAGCAGATAAACAATTCAGAAAGCAGACAAACCTGGGGCATGTCAGCTACTGAAAGCAGAAGAGAAACACAAGGCACTGCCCAGGCTGCTGTGCTTGAAGAGGTTTTGCCAGTCAGTGTGTCTGTCAATGGATTTTTATCTTTCTTTCAATCCCACAGCATACCTGTACAACCTGATTGAGGAGAGAGCACATCCTTTGCACAACCAAATCGTGGCAACTGGTCCAGCCCAGGCCCCTGAGGGACAGCAGAGCCTGCAGCATCCTCAGGGATGCTGTGCTCTTGTCACAGGTTTCTCCTGCAGGTCCCTTGTGCCAGGTTCTGAGGAAAAAAAAGACTCCTGGTTCTGGCAAAGAAGGAAGAAAGCCAAAAGGAAGAGCATCCAGAGCAACCTGCCCACACTCTGGCATTTCTTGCATTAAATCCTGGAGCTCTGTGTGTGTATTAATGGAGCTAAAGGCTGGAGAAAAAGGTAGTAAAAACTCTGTGCTCTCAGTGCCAGCAGAAACCCTTCTCCCCACGCTCACTGAGACTGATTTGCCTTTCTCCTGTGGCTATGGTGAGTGTGTCCCCAGTTCCACCTGGAGAACATCCAGCTCCCACATCATGAAGGTGTTTCTGGCTGGGAGGGGTGGGCACTGGAGTCTGCACTGATTTCAGCTCCCTTCACAGGTCCCTCTGTGATGCCTGGGCACGCTTTGCCAGACACAACGTGTGTTCTGCACAGTGGATCCTCTCACAAACGTGGAGTTACAGACTTTATGAATGACAATGTGGATTTATTAAGTATTCCTGTATCATCTGACTTCCTATGGTCTCGCAGATAAAGCGGTGACACGCTTCAGTGAGGGATGAAGATGACAGCTAATTAAAGTCTGGAAGCCAAGCAGCTTAATTTGTTTTGAGGTCTTGGACTCCTCAAATTATTTTAGGTGTGAGCTGGGTCTGGCATTACATGAGCAGATGGGCTTTATGCCTCCCTGTCTGGGGAGAGGCAGATTAAGGGAGTGAGGCTTCCCAAAACTCTCTTTACATTTGCCAGAAGGACATTGCTGTGGCAGAAGCTCCCACATCTGTTGGCTATGGTGAGCCCTGGGTGGTGCTTGGAAGCAGAGTGGGCTCCTCCTTGTGTAAGGGATGATGGAGCTGTGAAAACACACCCAAACCCCCCATCCAGAAGCACTGGGAAGCATCTGCGAGAGATCATAGTTTATCTGACCACTCACAGGAGGGATTCTCAATGAAAAACCAGCTCTCACCCAGGTGGTCAGTGCCCCATCCCTGGACCCATCCCAGGTGAGGTTGGCCCGAGCTCTGAGCTGCTCTTGCTGGAGATGTCCCTGCTCCCTGCAGAGGGGTTGCACTAGATGGCCTTGAAAGTCATCTGCCTTCCAAGCTAAACCATTCTATGATTCTTTATTGTGGAAAATGGGTTCTCTCTCCCAGATGTGCTGTAGAGAAGCTCCAACCTGTGAGAGGGACAAAAAAAGCCACTGTTCACCTATTGAAAAAACCTGCTGTACTCTTGGTTTACACCCTGGGTGCTGCTGTATAAAGCCCCTGCTATGGGGTTAGCTGTGGTGATCCCCACAGCATTATGGGATGGACCCAGGTACATCCTTGCTGACATCTGGAAGGAGTCCCCAGCCCTGCTGGGAGCAGAAACAGCCAGTGACCCGTCACCAGGCTGAGCTACCTCCCTGCAGAAAATGAGGCCATTTGAGGACTGATGGAAAACTTCTCGAAATTTGGGTGGAAAAGGCGATATCTCCAAATAAGGTGTGAATGAAGAGTCCCATCAGACCGGGCTGATGTACCCAGCTCTCCAGCGAGCGCACAGGGACCTCTTGTGGTAGCTGTGCCCGAGAGCTCCCGTCCCTGCTCTGCCGTGTGGACAAACCTGGCCTGCCAGCCTGGGGGTTGGAGCTGAATATTTGGCCTCATCCGGCATCAAGGGACTTGTTTGTAACTGGACTTGAAAGCGTTCAGCTCCAAACCCATCCCTGCTTAACGCCATTGCTGCAGAGAAAGGGAGAAAAGGAGAAAAAAAACACTGCCTGATGGCACGTAAAATTCAGTAAAACCTGGGCTGAAAGTGTCCAAAAAGTGCTCTGTGTGTAGCTGCAGCTGCTGCCAGTGCTCCAGCAGTGGGATCAACACCACCGAACCAGAGTCTCGGTTAACGATGGGTTAAATTCCTCCTGGGAAGTGGTAGGAACATTTTAACTGTTCCCATCCCCGACCAGACCGTGGCCAAAGGTTCATCTTCAGAAGAATAATGGCCATGGAGGAGCCCCTGGGACAACCCAGGCTGGCTTCCACTGCCTGGGACTTTACCTGCAGGCAGGTGAAGGGCCAAGTTCTCACCACGGAAAGGGGCAGCCAAGATTTCTGAGGCTAACCCACTGCAGACAGCTTCTCATTAGGAAATCTGCTCTCTGCAATTTCATACCGCAATTAATTGTGAAACGATTTTTCTCCCCGGTGCCCTGAGCAGCCCGGCGTGTCTCCCTTTCCTTGGCATATCTTATGCTAAACAGAAATGTCTTTGCATTTGGTCTTCTCACTAACAGATTAGCCTTTGTGATCCTCCAAGTCCTAATGCATGAGATTATTTATAATCCCCTGGGCACTCAGCTCTGCCGATGACTTCAGGCGGCGTCTCCCTGCCACTTAACTGCTAGGAAATTACAATTGTCTTGTCCAGCTTTTAAGCAAGTTTCTGCAGCACAAGCAAATGCTTTTTTATCATTTGGAACTCTCTCCTCCCTCTCCTTTAGATCTGATTTAATCGCTCCCCTCCTCAGTGTCCCTTCCATCAGGGCATTACTGGTTTTAGCGTCCACCACCCCAGCCAGGGCAGCGACTGGGAGCTCAGGCTCCACACGCTTCTGTTTCAGTAAAAGAGAAGATTTCATCCAAAATTAATACCTCAAAGGAGAGGCAGAGTTTGACATTAATCAGTGTGTACACGGTGACTCATGTTGTCCACAGAGGAGAAGCCAGGTCTGTGCAGCAGCCACGCTTCTGGTGGAGACATCAAAAAGCAACAAGGGAGCGATTGGATTACGGGAGGCTGGAGAAGCTGCCTGGCTGCAGGGTGGAAGGAAAGAAATTGTGGATACGAGATCCTGAATTCCCACAAACACCAGACAGCAGAGTTGGGGTATCCCAGGCACTGGGGAGCTCCTCTTGGGGTCAGACATGGGGAAAAGGGGTGAGGGACAACAGTGCTGTGGGCAGAGGAATGGTTTTGGCAGGGCGATCAGACCTCTTTGCTTGCTGGTGGTGTGGGACCCTCACCCAGGGTGAGGGAGAGCTCCCCAGCACAGCACCAGGGTGCCAGGGCCCGGTGGCACCGCGGGCTGGGAATCCTTTGGGGTGAAGGACCACTACCTGCAGCACCTCGTGGGTGAGGTGTTCAGCCATCCCGTGCCACCTAGATGGAACCTCAGGAGGACGAGGAAGGTGTGGGGTGCTTTGGGATGGAGGACCACCACCTGCAGCACCGCACGGGTGATATATTCAGCCACCTGCTGCCACCGAGGTGAATGAGGAACCTCAGAGGAAAATGTCCCCAACTCCAGCACTGTGACATGACACCTATGCCCCTGCTTTGTGGCACGCTGGCTTTTGGGCCGAGGGAGGGCTGATGTGCACCCCGGGGTGCTCATCTCCCACTCCCCCCTCTCCCTGGCACACGCC
>NW_008586547.1:9002-9325 GCF_000691845.1 Merops nubicus | reverse complement strand
CTGGCGACGTTCCCCAGCTGGGCCGCGGTGCTGCTGGGGAGGCGCTAGGGCTCTCCTCTAGCTTTCTTCTCTCTCCCATTTTTGGCAGCTGTTCCTGAAGCTGGCTCAGACAAAATCAGCTCTGGAGGACTCTGGTGAGCATGGAAAAGCAGCGTTTGGAGGGTGGGGGGATCATTTCCTGGGGCAGGGGGGTTGTGAGGCCATGGCGCAGCTCTCAGGTGAGCTCCAGCTCTAGGCTCAGGCACGGGTCCTCCGAAACACATGCCCAAAACACTGGAGGTGGGCACCTGCCCTGGAGAAGCCTGTGTGGCTCCACCGCGGCT
>NW_008586547.1:0-8971 GCF_000691845.1 Merops nubicus | reverse complement strand
CTGCTCCCACGGCACGACCCCCTGCTTTGCTTGCTCACACATTACTGCTGCTTCCTCCCTCACGTCCCAGCCATTTTGGGCCTCACATATTACCCTCTAGCAAAGGACTTTTTAAAATTAATGTGAATCAGATGACAATGTGATTTCCCCTTGCAGACAGGAGTTACCAGCAGAATGTTACCACACTGGAGAAGATCCGGGAAGAATGGCAGAAAGAGCACATCAAAGCTTGTGAGGTAGATGCTCTCCACACCTTCCTGTGGCAACATGGTCTTCTGGATGCCCATCCCTTGCTGTGGGGGTCAGGGCTGGCACAGATTTGTCCTCTCTGTATTCCCCTGGCAGTGAAGCAGCAGGACATGTTGCAGTTAACCTAGCCTGTGTCTCATGCTTGTCTTCTGGGCTCAAGGTCCATCTACTTCTAGGTTTCTATTACGTTTTCTTATTTTCTTTTATCCTTCCACCACCTTTTAAAACTGACACAGTCAATCCACTAGGTTGTGACATTTTTGCCCATTATCTGCACACACGGTGAGGCCATTGTCTTGAACAGTCATTGTCATGGTCTCCTCTGCACACCTGGCACCTAGAGGACAATATGTGCTGTAGGTGCCACACCATCAAGCAGACTCAAACTCTGAAAGGCTTCAAATGGCTTTGCAGCAGACTCTGGTGGTGGGCTGGGGATGCAGACTGGGGGAAGCCATCCCCAAGAACCAGGAGCTCTTCACGTTGTATCTCATGGATCAGGTAGTGGGAGCCCCTCTGAGTGGTTGTATCAGCCTCAAGCAGACCTTCTCATGGCAAAGTGGTCTAGTAAAGATTTCTGTCATGTGCTGGGGAAGTCCAAAGCTGGTGGTGAGGGGACTGTGTGGCTGCTCAGGTGCTGACCTGTGTCTTGTAGCCCCCTGTGATCTGTGACCGAGGGATGGACAGGGACTGCAGAGATCCAGGATTTATCCCAGGTCTGCTGCAAGTCTGCAAAAATCTTCCTATTCCCAGCCACACCAATCCCTTCCCAAGCTACTTCTCCTCAGGCCTGTGTTTTACAGTTTCCTTTTGAAGTGGAATTGGCTGTCTCTTCTGTGTGGTGTGTGTTGGTGCCTCAGTGCTGGTGTGCTCTCCGTGTCTCTGGAAGCCTCTCTGCTGGCGGGGCATGGGAAGCAGTAGTTTCACTTTCACAGACAGATCACGTGGAGGTTTTCCCTTTGGTGTGTTGCAAAGGTCATAACTGATAACCAGTGCATGTGTACACTTGGGATGAAAGTTATCTTTCCCTGAAAGGCATAAAGTCACATGAAACTGAGGAATACCAGACAACAAAGTCTTGGGTTTAAACGTGCTTGGAAAAGCTGTGGTCAGGAAAGAGAGATAAGACCAACCAGTCAATGCACCTCTGTTTTCATACATCCCCAGTGCTTTTTTATTGCTCTGTACCTTTGATCCAAGTTAGATGTGGCCGCAGGACTGTGTGGTACCTGGGGAACATGCATTGCTTTTTAGGAAGCTGGCTTGGTCTGCCCAGAGCTAGCAGTGTGCCAGGTGACCACCTCCACACCAGTCCTGCAGATCTTTCTGAGCTTGACATTCACCTCTGAAATGCTTGGTTGTGCAGAGGTATGACTTCTCCTCCAGACAAGCTAGAGGACTTGTGCCCATGTTTCCTACAGGAAACCACCACCACCTGCTGCTCCTTGTTGAGGAGAGTCATCTTTGTAGTGGGGGATGAGGAGAAGTCAGGATGAAAGAGATTTGCTCTTGTTTTAACAATGTTAGGGCTGTTTTGTCTGTGTCATTTCAGTTCTTTGAGACTCAGGAGTGTGAGAGGATCAACTACTTCCGCAATGCCCTCTGGCTGCACGTCAACCAGCTCTCCCAGGACTGCGTCCAGAATGATGAGGTACATCAAATTAAAATATTAATTTTTCTGCCCAGTCTGCTTTCCTGTGCACTGAGCTGTTTTATGTTTGAATTGGGCTCTGGCCTTTGATCAGACACCAGGATGAGTGTGCAGGCAGACGGTTTTTGGCTAGAGTTCTTGTAGGTGAGGCTTTGTCTGGGATTTCCAAGTTTTTTGAGGGTGTTGAGCTCCTGGCCCAGGCTGCCCAGAGAGGTGGTAGAAGCCCCATCCCTGGAACCATCCCAGGCCACGTTGGGCTCTGAGCACCCTGCTCTAGCTGCAGATGTCCCTGCTCCCTGCAGGGGGCTGGACTAGATGGCTTTAAAAGATCTCTTCCAACCCAAACTGTTCTATGATTCCCGCACCATTGAAGCTTGTGTCCTAGGTGGGCACTGGGCTTTCACTCCATGTGTGATAAACAGTTGGGAAAAAAAACCCTTATTTTTTGACCTTAAATATAGAAATGCTTTTTATTCCCCTTTTGCAGAAATACGAGGAAATCCGCAAGAGTTTAGAAATGTGCAGCATTGAGAAGGACATTGATTTTTTTGTAAATTTACGCAAAACTGGAAGTTTGGCTCCAGGTAAGATCTCAGGACAATCTTCCAAAGCAGTGCTGACTTCCTGGTACTCCTCATGTGTGCTGCTCTGAACAGCATCAGTCTGGATGAAAAAAACATTGCAACATCCCTGCTTTCATTCACTGTCGTGCAGTGTGAGTCTCTGCCACTTACCACCTGTCCCTGAAGATAATCTCCTCCTTCTGTAACTTTTATTTCCTATCAGGCATTTTCCCAGAGAAGGGAAAGACTTAGGTGCTGAATGTTGGTATGGCAAGTAGTTTATGGCTATAAAAGGTCTGTACTTTACTATTGTTGATTTTTCCTAGCTCCTGTTGTTTATGAAAACTACTATAATACACAGAGAAATCCAACTCCTGTGAGAAGTCCAGCTCCTGTACCTATATCAAGGTAAGGAACTTAACCTGTACAGTTGCTATTGCTATTGAAAATTATGCTCTCCCCCCAAAAAAGTGTATTTTGTTGCTTTTGCAACAAACATGCCAATATGCTCCTGACTATAAGCTGTTCAAGGACCCCCTCAAGGACAGTCAGAGGTTTTTGCTTCCCATTTTGTGGTTATTTCTCCCTTCTCATGCTTAAGAATCTTATTCTGAAAGTGCTTGTGGTGAGGGGCTGCTCATTTTTTCTTGTACCAAGCCCATTCCAGAAGTTCTTTGCATGGAGGTGAGGGGCTGGAGTGCTCTCACAGCAAACAAGTCAGCCTGGGGAATACTGAATTTTGTGTCTTGCTCTCTTTGGCAACTATGTGAGCTCTCTTTTAGAGCAGCCTTTGGTACCACAATTAAACCTTCTGGGCTTCCCTCTATGGTTCTCCAAGGAGAGATGCATCAGTTAAAATTGCGTGTGGGTAGAGGGAGGAACAGCTGAGCTGAATTCCTGCCCCCAGGACAGAAGCTGGGCAGAGAGGACAAGGGTGAAGGATGCTTCTGCCAGGGGGAAGATGAAGATTCAGGGCTAAAGACTGTTGCTAAAGCTGAGTGTGCCACTTTGGCTGTCACATGGGAGAGGAGTCATGTCCAGTTATGGCTTCCTGATGTCTCACTCTGGTCAAAAGCATGTAAAAAGGCATGCCCCGAGGCTCACCTGTGGGTGTTTCCCCAACTTGGTGATTTTTGGTTACCTTTTCCTCTCCTCCACTGTATCAGCTTCAGTTCCTGTGCTTGGCAAGCAGGCTGCCAGTGCTGAACACACCCATGACATGCCCTGGCACTAGGTCTCCATAAACCCCAGGCTGGCCAAGCCTATTCCCCTCCCACCAGCTCTGAGAGGGCAGCTGGGGTGCCCAGAGCTAGGGCAACAGGACCCCCACAGCCATGCAGATTCTCAGCTCTGTGTTTCCTTCTGTGCAGGAGGGGACCTCTGCCCACTCCAACCAGTGCCCCAGGTGAGTTACTTGCTTCATGGGGTTTCTGGCCCCACAGAGGAACTCTCTGCTTTTGCTCTTCCCCATCAGATGAGCTCTAGCTCTCTGGAGGAACTGTGTTAGGTGAAACTCCTGCTCTAAGTCTGGTCCCCACTGAAAGGTGCTGGGAATTTGGGTGGTGACTTTGGAGGCAAGGTTTCACCCAGGAGAAGGTCTGATCAAAGCCCTGCATGAGGGCACCTCTGAAGCTGGAGGATGTCTAAGCTTGAGATCCCACCAGTCTCTGCAGATGGGGCCTTTCTCTGCTTCAACAGCTTGAGCTCAATCATTCCCAGTGCCACTGCAGTAGGGGGATACTGCAGCAAGACCTGGTAAAACAAAACCCTACTGTGGCTCTTGGGCAAATCAAGTCTTCTGTTTCCAGCTTCATTCTCCCCTGCCTCTGATCCCTTTAGCACGGGTGGCCAGCCTGTGGTGTTTCTGTCCTGTGTAAAGACTTGTGATGAGCACTTCTCATGAGCAGACCTAGTATTTTTTTTTTCCTCTGTGTTTCAGGAGAGCCTGATTATGCCACAGTTGATGGCTACAGTTTGATAAATCACTAATAGCCACAGTAAGTACTCATATTTGATGAAGAAAGGATTTAATAGGAGTAGACTGAGGAGGGGCAATGGAGAAGAAAGGCCCCAGGTTAAGGGATGGTATTTTGGGGTGACTGACCTGGAATGATGATCCTGTCAGCCCTCCCATCACTTGTCTGAGCTGGAGCTGTGGTTTAGATGCTGTTGATCCTGTTCTGTAGGTTCTCCAGGCAGAAGACAGTGTTGGTCTGGCCAGTGTGGCAGAAGTGGCTTTTCCAGTTATTCCCAGCCACGCAGAGCTGAAGTGCTTCTCTGCTTTAAGAAAGTATTGGAGGACTCTGATAATTATTTGTACATTCAGAAAGTGCCTACTAAAAATCAATGCCTTTGCTCAGCAAACTCCTTGGATGGATATCCCATCTTTACACTCTGGGGAAGAAAAATCCAAACAATGGACCCAGACACAGGCCATCTGTGTCCTAGGAAGCTTTTGATTTGCAGTACCTCCAAAGTGCAGCCTTCTGAGAGATGCTGGAGCCTCCCACTCTCCAGATAACTAGGAAGTCATAAATGCCAAGGGGAGGACTGTGCAAAGCTTTGGGCACGCTGGCTTGTGTCCAGAACATATGTATCCTCTGCAGATCCCAGGTTACACTTTTGCTTGTTTCTGAAGTCTTTGATTAATGGGGATTGAACTTGTAATTTTTCAGTAATGGGGATTGAATTTGTAATGTTTCAGTAATGGGGATTGAACTTGTAATTTAGGTTTAATTTTGGTATGTCTCTCAGGGAGCCTACTTAGAGGAGCACCAGTGGTTCCACCACGTGTCTGGCTTAGCTGTAGATGTGCTCCCAGCCTAAGCATCAGTAGTGGAAGCTGGTTTGCATCTTGCCTGGTGCAGCAGTCCCCAGCACAGCTACCTAGTGAGAGGCTGTGCCACCACAAGCGTGCTGGGAAGTCCCACACCCTTCAGTCTTGTTGAAGGTCTGAAGGAAGTTGGTCAGCTATTCCGACTGTCTCTCTGAGGAGGGGCTTGTGGTTTTTTTAGGACCATGGTATAGCTTGTCCCTGGTCTGGAGACCCCCATTTGACTAACTTTTTGAGAATCCCTAAACTTTGGACTTGTTCTGACTGTGCACCACTGAAAACAACCTCAGCTACCAACACTGAGCTGGAGCCATGAAACTGGTTTTCTGAGCAGGTCTCCTCAAAGCTGCTGCCATTTTTATTCCTGTGTCTGTGATTATGCCTTTGATTCAGACACTCCCATGCCTCAGGGCTGCTGGCCCCTCTGAAGTCACTGTGTGCAGCATAGCTGAACAGCTCCTCAGTGCCTCACGAAACTGTGCAGGGACACAGGGCACTGGGACCAGCACACAGCCCTCTAAACCTCGTGCCAGGTGACTCAGCTTTGGAGAAAGAAGAGTTGCTAGTGCTATGATGTTTGTCAGGTTGAGTCTGCATGACTTCAGTGTGTCCCTAAGCCCACCAGTCCCTGGGGCGTTTTCTGCATTTCCTTCTGCAGAGAAGATCATGGTGAGCTTTACACCTGTCCTGCTCCATCCTAACGAGCTCTGCAAAGTGCATGTCAAGGAATCGCTCGTCCTGGTTTATTTCTGAAAGATCAAGTGTACAAATATTCTTCTGAAGGACCCTGCTGTAGCCTTAGTTCTTTAAATACATATTTTAAAAACCAGTTTTCAGACTTGTGTGCTGGATATATTCTTTTCTTTAAACGTTGTCACATCCACTTCCTGTCAGGGCTGGTACACCTTCAAAGCACCCGAGGATGTTTGGGTGATATGAGTGGTCTCTCCTGGAAGGAAGCCCACAGGAACATATCCTTGCTCAACCTTTATCTCAGTACTTGCTCAGCACTAAGACAGCTGTGGGGGAGAACACTCCAGGGATGGCTGGCATGAGAACAAGTACTTGTGCTTAGCCCTGGGCTGCAGACCACGTGGGGCTGCTTCCCCTGGAGGAGCATCTTCTCTACAGTACATTGCTTGGCTTCTTCACTGGGATTTTTCAGCTGCTGAGCACAACAGATGGTGTTAGGGTTTTCTGGATGCATAGGTCCCCAATGAGGCTGAAGCTGGACCTCCACATTCAGTAAATTCACAAAAGTAATCCCAAAGTGGGGGTGCTGTTTCTGAACACACTACCTGTCTGAACAGACTGCAAGCCAAGGAAACCCTGGCTCGGAAGAGGAGCGTCCAGACATGGGAGGCAAGTCTCTGTCCCCAGGAGAGGTGAAATGGCTTTTTATCTTCAGCATCTTCCCTTGCCTTCTTGTCTTCTAAGTGGTGCAGAAGTCTCTGGCCTCCTCCCAGGGCTCTGTGGAGGAGCTTGGCTTCCTCCTGGGCTCCTGTAGTGAGGTTTGGCTTCCTCACAGGTGCCTACAGAGAGGTATGGCTTCCTTCCAGACCCCTGTAGAAGTGCCTGGCCCCCCTACAAACCCTACTAACCAGCTGCACGACTCCTGCCTTCCCTCCCAGGTTTCCAGGGACAGAGAGACAACAAATGCCTTAATAAGACAGGATAGGAAGAGGAATACAGACAGCAAGCAAATCTTATGCCCCTTCAGCTGCTGGGCACCCCGCCTTTGGGCAGAGTCAAATGGAGCTCTCCCTTTTTAACCCCATGAGCTAATACACAGATTATCACAAGAAAACAGCTCTGTGGAAGTTCACACGAGAACTCCTGGCTGCATTTCCAGATGCAATATTGTAAATTACAGACTATGTTAATAACATGGGCTCCTTGAGCCTGAAGGACAAGATCCAACAGAGTGGGCTTTACCTGTTCAAGGTCATCAACTCCTTGACTACAACATCTGCAAGGTGGGCCTGAGCAATGTGGGTGCTCATCGTTCTGGGGACTGGGAGAAGTCTGCTCCCAGTGGGGCTTGGACTCAGCTCCAGCTGCTGCTCCCTGAGGACAGTGGGCAGCAGGGCAGGGATTAGAAAGAACAGTGATGCCTGGACCTATGGACTGAGCCAGCAGCCCCGCTGCAGCTGGATGAGCCCCAGACACTACTGAGCAGGCAGCCTCACCCCAGTGGCACTTCCAGGTCCTGCTACAGCACAGGCAGAAGAGACTTCAGGCTCCCCGTGCCAAATAGCAGGGACTTGGCTTCTGAAGCACTGGGGTTAAACCCCCAGGCCTGAATGAAAGTGGCCATATAGATGATGCCCACAACCAGGCAAGAAAGAGCCTCCTGACTGGTTTTCACCCAGGCTCTGGCCAGCCTTGAGTGAGGACAGATGAGGAGACCACCACCAGGTGCCCCCACCTTCCACATGAACTTGGAGGTGGGGCAAGAAACCCCCTCTATAAGGGCTGACTCTGCTTGTCATGGGGTTGGGAGGTTTGTCTGCACAGTGTGTGTGCTGTGTGAGGGTTCTGCCTATGGGGACCCTCTTTATGGCAAGTGGAGTTTCCAAGGTGACAGGGCTGGAATGTGAAGCTGTCTCTGAGTCCCTGCTCTATAAATGGGCTCATGGCCTGGCTGCTCCCATCTCCCACAGCTTAGCTCCTCACCTGGCTTGCTCCCTTCTTCATGTCCACTGTGCTGGGTGAGTTCATGAATGTGTGATACACAAACTCTCTCTGGTTGTCTGGAACTTTGGATCTCTGGTGCAGGTTGTGGGAGTGGAGGGAGGATTTTGGCTGCTGGTCTGCCTGTTGGTGATAGTATCATTCCATATTGGGCAAATGGTCAGCAGAAGAGCTTCTCACACACATCCCCTCCAGCAGCAGCCTGGCCTCCCCACAGGTCCTTTATAAGGTAGCCTGGCCTCCTCCCAGGCCCCTCTACTATGTGCAAGTCCTGCCTGACCAACCTAGTGGCCTTCTACAATGGAGTGACTACATCAGTGGATGAGGGAGAGCTACAGATGTAATCTAGCTGGACTTCTGCAAGGCCTTTGACAAGGTTCCCCACAAAAGAATTGAGTGCACCCTCTGCAAGCTTGCAGCTAACACCGAGCTGAGTGGTGAAGTTGACGTGCCAGAGGGATGGGATGTCATCCAGAGGGACATGGACAAGCTGGAGAATTGGCCCATGTGAGCCTCATGAGGTCCAAGGAGGCCACGTGCGAGGCCCTGCAGCTGGGTCACCCCTGGGATCAGCCCAGGCTGGGGGATGATGTGACAGAGAGCAGCCCTGTGGGAAAGGACTTGGGGATCCTGCTGGGTGAAATCTGGACATGAGCCAACAGTGCTCACAGCCCACAGAGCCAGCTGCAGCCTGGGCCACTCAAAAGGAGCGTGGCCAGCAGGTGGAGAGAGGTGATCCTGCTGCTCTGCCCTGGTGAGGCCTCGCCTGGAGTCCTCAGCACAGCAGAGCCGGCCCTGCAGCTTGGTCACCCCTGGGATCAGCCCAGGCTGTGGGATGATGTGACAGAGAGCAGCCCTGTGGGAAAGGACTTGGGGATCCTGCTGGGTGAAATCTGGACATGAGCCAACAGTGCTCACAGCCCACAGAGCCAGCTGCAGCCTGGGCCACTCAAAAGGAGCGTGGCCAGCAGGTGGAGAGAG
>NW_008586546.1:0-13685 GCF_000691845.1 Merops nubicus | reverse complement strand
TTCTCTCTTTCTCTCTTTCTCTCCTTCCTTCTTTCCTATTTTGCTTTTTGGGGCCTCCTTTCCATTTCTGTCTCCTCCCCGAGGCTCTGGGCGATGCATCAGCTGGCAGTGCCTTTCTGGAGCAATGGGCTCTTCTGCTCTCGATGCATCTGAGAAGCTTGAAGCTAATAGCAGCACAGGCTGAACAGCAAATGGACCTTCACGTTGATGAGGCAAATCCTGTGGCACTTAAAAGCAAGCCCTGCTGAAGGGTCCCATGTATCTCCATCCCCAAAGTGCAACACACTTATGGAAATTGCAGATGCTGTGGTGCTATTTGTCTGGAAGGAGACATTACAGATGACATATGAACCTGATCTCTCAAACAGATGAGGTCTGTGAGAGGATTAAGGAAACATCTATAAATTAAGATGCAGAATAAACTTCCTGCTGTCTTCCTTGGCCCCTCTCATTGGTTTGAGAGTCAAGTGCTCACGACTGCATGCTTGGCAGAGCCCCAGGCATCCCTCCCTCGCCTGCTGCTGTGGAGTGGGCAGATCTCATGCTGCAGTCCCCTGGTAGAACAGCAAAACCCCAGCGCCCAGGGCTCTTGGCAGTGCCCCCTCCCCAGGCAGCTGCAGCCAGCCCCTTGGCAATCAGCCCCAGTGAGCAGGGTGGCCAGCATGCAAAATGCTGATTTATCTTGTTGGGGTTTTTTCTTTTTCTAGCTGTGCACTGCAAACCCCGTTCCTGAGAGCCACTGGAGGTGGCATGGGGGTGTCCCACTGGCCAGCAGTGCGGGCAAGCAGGGGATCCCTAGAAAAGGCAGTAGCCTCAGTTCAAGACCCACATGGAGATGTCTGGGTTTCTTCAGCGTTCTTTGTGCAGGAAATAGTGTTAAATGCAAGGGGAGAAAAGTTCAGCTTTCTCTGCAGTGCCCCCAGGAGCGATGCCACTAAACCCAGGTCACAGCCCCGTTTGCACCCCAGAGCAGCCCCCTCCAGCCGTGCTTCCCAAGGAGACAGCATGCCCTGAGGGAAACCAAATTCCCGCTGACATCTTCAGCTGGGCCCTGATAACTGCCATCTTCAGCTCTGCCCTGATAATGCATGTGCCGGGGGGCTGGGCAGGGCCAGCAGCAGTTACCCCGTGCTGGGGTAACAGACCCCCCCCAAAACCTCCCACAGGCAGACCCCATCCTGGCTGCACCCAGGAAAAGCGCCCAGTGCTGCAAACACCTCTCCAAAATCAGCAGCCAAGAGAGAGGTGTCTGAAGTCCCAGATGTTTGTAGGGCTCTTACAGAACAGGCAGAGCACTGAGCAAATGGGAAAGCATCACAATATTTAGATTTTGCTTCAAAACAGGTTTTTTCATTGTTGCGTTGGATATGGATGGATTTTTTTAGAAAGGGTGAAATAAGTCAAAGGCAGGAGGGTCTGTGCCAGCCAAACAATTACTCTTCATGGCCACAGAGCTAGGTGGGTACAGTGAAATGAAGGCAGGCAGATAAAGGCAAGAGAGATAACCTGGTCTGGCCAAGGATCAGCAGATACTGTTGCTGGTACCCGTGTCTGGCTGAAGCAGGGTGGCCAGTGCCATCCCCTCAGGACAGCACTCCCTGCACAAGGGGATAGAAAGGAGTGAGAGGTGAGGGAGCAAGAGGTGAGGGAGGTTGCCTCTGCCTTCAGCCCCAGAACACAGCCCTGGAGCATCCAGGCTGCAGCACGGGTCACAGAAGGCAGCTGCAAGCCACAGTCCTGTCAGCACAGGCTGCTTCCCAGGAACAAGGAAAGGCTCCAAATCTGGATCATAATAAAAGGCATCAAGCAAAGACACAGAAGTATTCCATTTGTTTCCTTGCAGATCACGGGTGGCAGCTCCCATTCGAGATGAAGTCTTGCTCTGCTGCAGACCTCCAGCTGACACATCAGCAGCCACTCCTGAGCTGCCCTGAAGCACAGGCAGTCATCAGAGCTCTTTCCTCTGCTCCTTGCAGCCACGGGACTTTTTGCTTAGGCTGCACTTAAGTTCTTGTTTGGAAGATTTCAAAGGAGAAAAAAAAACACCCAAGAAACTTGGTCTCCCAGAAGCTGCCTGGTGGTGCTGGGGAGGGAGGTGGTGCTGCTCCTCCCCAACTGTCCCCTCCTCAGCTGGACAGGGGGACAAAAATACCATGACAGGCTTGTGAGATGAGATCACTAACTGGTTACCACCACCAGCAGAACAGACTGCACTTGGGGAAATCAATTTAATTTATTGACAATCAAACCAGGGTGGGGTAATAAGAAATAAACCCAGATCTGAAAACACCTTCCCCCCACCCCTCCCTCTTTCTTTTCTCTTTTGGTGTCTGCAGAGCTGTTTCTCTCACATTTTCTCACTCCTTGCTCTTGGCTTCTGTTGTGCAGCAGTTTTTTCTCCTTCTTAAATATATTATCAGAGAGTCACTACCATCATCACTGACTGGCTCAGCTTTGGCCATCTTGCAGACAGCTGGCACTGGCTTTGTTGGACATGGGGGAAGCTTCTAGCAGTTTCTTACAGAAGCCAGCCCTGTAGCCTCCCCAATACCAAAACCTCACCACAAATCCCAGTCTTGCCCTCCCAAAAGCAGGACTGGCTCATTGGGGAAAGGTGTTGACTCCGTTGGACCCACTGCTGAGGTAAAAGCAGATGGAGGAGTTTTGGGACCACGGGTGACCCACAGGCCACTCAGCAGCCAAACCTCTCCCAAGCTGCACAAGCAGCGTGGAAAAGAGCTTGGCCCAAACTCTGCCTGGTTCTTCCAACTGCATCCTTTGTTCAGATCAGAAATATCACCTCTCCTTACAAACCTTTCATCACTTGAGATACCTTCCCACAGAGGTGACTTGAGAGGAATGATGGGGAAAGAAATGATCAAAGAACATCAGGGGTTTTGGCAGCTGAGCTATCATTCCAAAGGCAGGCACAGCAGACACTGCTGCAAAGCACTGACAGGCTCGTGGCTGCACAGCAGCCCATGCAAGGTGAGGTGTCCTTACCAAGCAGGGGTTCAGCACAAAGAAATCAGTGCTGGGGAAAAAATATTTCCTCTGCAAGGTGCCTAGCCTAGTCCATGTGAGTGAGCCTAACCAAGCAGGCACCACTCTCTGAATTTTATCTTGGTTAAGTAACGGGCACTCAGCTCAGCACCCTCTGCAGATGAAGCTAACCCCAGGTTACATGGACCTCACAGACATTTAACTCAGGGTCAGTGCTCCTGGACCAGGGTTGGTGTGCTCTGAAAGAGCTCTGGTGTTGTGCTTGCAGAAATGACATGTTTCTGTTAACTAGGAGTTAGTGCCATAGCGTGGTGCTTTCTCTTACATCTTCAGGTTTCTGTAGTTCTCATGCTGCTGCCTTGCTGAGATGTTTGTGGCAGCCAACCCATGAACATGTGGCATGGAGCTGGTACCTGTTGCATGGATTTCTCACTGCATAGCTCGTGATCCTCCCTGTTCCTCACAAATCACATAAGGGCTGCCAAGCCTCCAGGCCAGAAGCAGCTTTGGGATATTTATCCCACCTTCCTGTATGACGTGTTGTAGTTGATGTGTAGCCACAATGGAAGTGGCAGTGAAGAAGAATGAGAGGAAGATGAAATTCTGTGCTCAGGAGCACAAAAACTGGTGGTCCAACTTAATAGTTATACTCAATGATCTTAAAGGTCTTTTCCAACCAAAAGGATTCTAAAAACTGCTGTAACTTGGGGTGGGTCCCATGTCAACCATGAGACTCTGCAGGGGGAGATACCAGGAGAAGGTCATACCTGGCTATGGCTTTGCAAACTACAAAGTCCCTCCTGCATTTCCAGTTTTCAGAAATCAAGATTCATCCAGATGCAGTTCACTGGAAACTCAAAATTTCAGCAAGAAACTTGAATAGACAGAGTCCAGTTTGTTCCTTCTCTGCTAAAAGCATCCATGAATGAAACCTAATTGTTGCCATGGATTGATAAATTGGTTTTATTTGTTTGCTTATGCTCCCAGAAGAGCTAAATGTATTGGCAGATTGAGACAGGTGTGGTGGGCAGAAAGGTAAAGGTCACTCGTGCCCCAGAGCTAAATAAAAGTGAGAAAATATTCTCCACTGAGCAACCTCTGGTCCCCACATGCTGCTCGCCAGCAGCATCCTTGCCACTGCCCTCCTTAATCTCTTCCCACAGATGGAAATGGGCAGGAGAGTGCCTCTCTCAAAAGAACTTCCTCTCCATCCAGGGCAGAGTCTTTCCAACACGATGCTATTCAAATTAAACCACAAATCTTCTCTCCTAGGGATAACACTCTGCTGTCTTCCCAAACCTGTTCCCATTTTCTTTTGCTGTTTTGACACCATTAGCCTTCTGCAAGTGCTAGCACACACACAGAGATAATACTGTTAATTTTATTGTGCTTGGAAAGGCACAGAACAGCCTAAACTAGCCCAATGCTTGGCTTTGCCTTTTCCCTATCATATAACACCCTCTTGTACACAGCTCTGCATGGCAACTCATTTCTATCCAATCTTACCAGCTCAGGGAGGGGGGAAGGGAGGGAGGCAATCAATAGTTATCTTGCCAAGGAGCTCTGGAGTCAATAGGCTCCTGTTTTCCTGTGAGCAGGGCTGGTGGGGCAGCTCCAGCTGCCTGGCCAGGGGGAGCACACCGTGAAGCTCGCTGCTCTGCAACCTGGGCAGGAGATACCACCCCAGGGGGAGACCCCCCAGCCCAGCCCAGCCTGGGCACCCACCTGCAGAGCCTTTGTCACCTGCTGCCTTGTGACAACCTGGGACCCGGGAGCATCTAGGGGCTGTTGTTGTTGTGGGTTGGAAGCATTCACAGCCCTCAGGGTTAGGTGCAACAGCAGGGCAGGAGGGGGGCATGTGGATCCACAGCTGTAGGCACAGGGCCTTTCAAAAGAAAGATGTTTTGTACTCAAGCTGCAGGTGCTGAGCTGCTCTGCAGACACTAATTTCTCACTCAGGTTTCCATGCAGACAGTCCCAGGGTGGTTTGCCCCAGCCCTCAGACACGGCTCACCAGGGCTCGTTGGGAGCAGCCAACAAGGTGGGTGGGTGTTTGTCATGGTTCCAGGGGCTGGGAGCAGTTTATCACTATGTGGGTAGAACCAAAAACTGTGTATTCTATACCCTCTATGTCACTGCTTATGGGCTGTTAACAAAATCATGGGTAGCAGCTGCCCAGGACAGACCTCACACCCCAGGCTATAACAGATAAGGAAAGAGGTTCAAGGTCAGGGGAGATGTTAACACCTTCCCACCCAGCAGGAGGAGTCCTCCCTGTTAATGGGCCCATCCATGCCTCGCCCCATGACTCATACAGAGCTCCCCCCAGGAGCTATTTCTGTTTAATGGACCATCAAGGACCCACTGCATGGCTCATAGACTGATATCAACCCATTGTGAGATGCTCCACCCAGGGGGAGGAGCCAAGTGCTCCCACCTGGATATAAACTGGGGTTCAGGACAGCACAGGGGCCCTTACCCACTGGATTTCCAGAGGACAAGAGCTACCAGATCTTTTCTACGAGACCACTGTTTCATCTGGGCTGCTACCACCACCCTAACTACAGAGTGTCAGGTTATATTCTGACTCTGTCTGTGGTTTTACTTTGTAGTATTGCATTTCTTTTATTTTTTCCTATTAAATTGTATTTCTGAGTCCCCGGGGAAGGGCTGAGCATGCTGCTGAGCGTGGGCCTGGCAGTGCCAGGTGGGGGTCACTGCCCTGGCACTGCAGGACATTGTTCCCAGGTGGGGGACAGCAGGTCAGACAGGGCCCTTGGGGAGGGCTGGAGGCCACCTCCCACTGCAGCCCTCCCCCATCCCTGGGAGATCACCCCCAGAGGGAGAAACCAAACATTTGTCCCCAAATCAACTGACCAACACTTTTTTCATGAGTAGATCCCTTCTCTACACAGTTTTTACTTCATGCTTGGTGTAGGAAAAAAAAGAAATCGATTTGTTTTTCTCAGTCCAATTCCCTTCTGTCTAATAGGGCTGTTGTAAATGCCAATTTTACTGTCATTTACACTGTGCCCATCTGAGCTATTTTATCAATAGTTAAATAAGAATACTTTAAAGTAATGTGATTTTTTTATTTGAATTCCAATTTATGTTCAGACGGTTTGACACAAATCTAGTAAGGGAGGCTCACTATTTTCATAGAACAAATTAAATTATGTGTTATATAGCCACACAAGTAAATATGTTACATAATTGGATAAATAAATACTTGTGATTAGATACAATATCTCATTCTTACACACACGTAAGAGTGAGGCCAGTGGAAGCATTGTACAAATCACTGTGCTTTAATAGTTAGCAGTCCATGAAAATCGACCTGAAAGACAATAGGCAATAACAAGCAGAAAAAAGGTTAAACCTAGATATTTGAACTGCTTCCCAGTTTAAGTACGATTGAAATCAGCTTAGAGGAATTTTCACTTAAGCCAGTGCATCTGGGCAGAGGTTAAAGTGTAATTAGTTGTGCAGTAGATGGCAGTTGTGTGGATAAAAGATGATGATGGACCCTGCTGGTAGGATGGGTGCTGGGAAAGAGGATGGGGGTCGATGATGGAGAGGAGGATAGGGATGGATGATGAAGTTGAGGATGGATAATGGGAATGTTCCACTGGTTATGGGGCAGAGTTAAAGCCTACAGAGCCCAAATTGTTACCTGAACATGTAAATGGTTGAAATTGCCCATTAGAAGGGAGTTTGTGAGAGAGAGCATTGATCTCAGTTCATGTTGTCAGACAATGATTTCCTCTTGACTGTGGAAGAGAAAATCAGTTCTTTTTAAGCTGATAAACACAGCCCAGCTGGGACCCAATTTGTTGTTTGGATATTGCAGGCTGACAGACCGGAGTCCTGGCATGTTTGAAAGAAATTGTGGCTCCTTCCTGCAGCTAAATTAGTAATAGATGGCACATGCCTGTGATGGCAACTGAAGAAGGGTGATGGCAATCATTCCTCTCTTCCACCCACCCTCTTTTTTCCCACATTTTGCTTCAGATCGACTTGCACTACTTTTTAAGTGTTTCCACTGTTTTTTCTCTTCCAAACAACCTACCCCCCCTTCCCACAACTCCTGCAACCTGACTTTAGAGTAAGTGGACTTGCTAAAAATTGAAGCTGTTGAACATACACAGACATTCATTAAACCAAGACAGAGAGATAGAGATCCTGAAACCAAGCCCCACATGCAGGCTCTCTTCTTCCTGCCATTACTGAAATTATTCACCAAATTAGTGTTTGCTAGGTTCTCACATGGAGGAAAGGCAGCTAGAGAGGTGTAAGATTTCTTTTTTCAAAGTGTGAAAGTCAGTCTAAATCATATTTTCTGTGTGATAGAAACTGGCTCAACACCAGGAGACTGTGCCAATAGAAATGGGGTATTTACCCATAGAGTGATGTGGAATATAGCACCCCCAGCAGCCACCTTTAAACTAAAATGTGGGCACTCAGGGCCAAAGCTGGCTGTATTCCCAAGAATTACTCCCTAACAGTTTCCCCTCTTCCTCCTCCTTTCACTTCAACAGCAGCTACTGAGTTTGGTTTGGGTTTTCATTCCAGTTTTCACTTGCACTGCACCTCACCCAACAGCTGTTCCCTCCCTGTGTGGCAGATGAAATCCCATTCCCATTTGGAAGGAAAAGCTCTTGCACCACAGGGTTACTGGGCAGTCTGAACTCCTCCCTCACACACAGGGCCAACGAGACCTCACGACAGCAATTGCTTCATGGCATACAGGGTCCCAGGTGCACCCACAGCACCTCTCTGTGCCAGGTCAGTGCCCCATTCATGTTGTATCTGCCATGCCTGGTACTTTAATGAGAGCTGGTAATGTCAGTCAGCATTTTTTTCTAGCTCTTAAAGCAACAGGAAGCTTTTGAGTACACCCAGACACACAAGATATGAAGTATGTGATAAAAGGGCTCAAGAGACAAGAAAGCCACCCTTGTGTGGAGCATAGCCAGGTGTTTATAGCATGCCTAAGCCCCTCCCTGGTCAGCAATTCATTCTAGTTCTGCCCTCTGTGTGACAGTCTGTCACATGGAAACACAAGATGCTCTTCAAAGCTTGTGAGAGCTTTAGAGGTTCAGCCCAAAGTGGTTTTGCTGACATCTGGCACATGAGGGACTTTGGAGAGACCTCAGAGCCCACACCTGAGCTTGCCCTCACTGTGTCATGGAGGGCACGGGCACAGGGGCAAAGGAGGCAGCCTGGTGGGAAGCAGGTTTGGTAGGAACACAGTTCATCATTTATCTTTGGATCAAGAGTGGGGCTCCCCTGAAGCCACTGGCACTCTGTGGGCCAGGATGTCTCTGCCATGAGAAGGCAATGTGTAAAGAAGTTGGTCTAAATTCACAGTTAACTTGGCAAAAACAACCAAACCTGGAAATGGTTGAGCAGGGATTAAACAAAGGTCATGAAAAGTGAGAAGAAATTCAGCTTAATGAGGCAGACAAAGAAAAGTGAAGCCACGGGGGCAAGAAAACAATGGTTTTCCAGAGGCATTGTTCACCAACTGAAGGGGAAGCTTAGACTTCTGCCTAGTCTGCACAGAGTTGTTCAGGTGGTGGGCCAGGCTGGGCTTGCTGCAGTGTGCTTGGGGAGCCAGGAGATTTATTTTACTGGCTGTGCTTAGAGAACCCAGCACACTGTCAGAGTGTCAAAAAGCTGCTTGTGTTCCCACACTCCTGCCCTTGAAACATCCCTTCTGCTTCTGGGGAGGATGTTGTTTGATAATTCAGAAATGGGCTGTTATTTAGCAGAGAATGTAACTAAAAGCATTCAGAGCTCAGAAATCATCAGAGCTACACTGGCCAGCGTGGGCGAATCCTGCTGCAGCAGCCTGCCAGCCTCCTCTGCTCCACACAAGGTGAGCATGGTGGGGACAGCTCTGTCCCTGCCTCGGGGTGGAGGATTCCCCCTCCCCAGCTGCTTCCTTGGTGGAAGAGACTGACCCTGCTCTGGAGGATGGTGCAGCAGCAGGGCTCTGTATTTCAAACGGTGGGGTTAAGCAAAGTGCCCAATTTCCTTGGGCTAATTGAGCATGCAGTCTGCCTGCTTGTAAAGCCTGTATTTGGCCAGGAAGATTTATTACTTTTAGCAATGATGAATGTCCAAGAGCAGTGAGGGCAGACCTGAGCTTCAGTTCATTAACTTTAAGTGGGATGATGTTGAAAAACCATTTCTATTTTTGGTTACTTTGTGCTGAGTTACCTGTGAATTTAGACCTACTTCTGTAATAAAGTGCTCAGGGAGACCAGTGAATCTTGTTCTCTGTGGCAGATACTAAACCTGTAGGGTTTTGTCTTTATCCTGCTGAGTAAGCAGTTTTAGCTGGTCCTGAGAGGCTGTGAAATGATAGAAGACTGCTCTGTGTGAGAATTTGAAGGCAAGCTTCCATCTGTCTTAGAGGAAGAGACCAAAATGGAAGGACCCACATGCCTTTATCACTGGGATTCAGAGTTACACCTATTTAACATGTTCATCTTCTCCTCAGAAAGTCATCATCAGTTCAATGTTTTGTCTGTGCTGCTGAATGGCCACGTCCATCACAGGGGTAGGGTGGCACCTCCTGCCTTCCCCTACCTGTCTTTGAAATCAGTTGCTCTGTTTGTATGCTCCTCACACTGCAAAGTGCTGGATGCTTCACTGTCTAACGGAACATCTGCCCCTTCCACATTCATTACCTGCGAATACTCTCCTTTTCTCCCTTCCTTCGGGATAAAAGCCATTACTGAACGTAGCTGCAAAGCCCAGGAACATGCTGTGCCTTCTTTTCTCCCCAACAATCCTCATGGTTAATGCCCCAGTGGCACAAAATGCTCCCTCTGTGTCCCTGCACTGTCCGACCACGCCACTCCTCTCAAACTGTCAGCGAGCGTTTTATGCTGAAAAATCCTTGCCCTACAAATCATCCCCAGAGGTGGCTGTGGCCTGTACAAAATGCTTTTGTGTTCTTCTCTTCGCAGCTGTGTGTAGACTGAAAATGCATGGCTAGCTGTATTTCCACCATAAATATTATCCTGGGTGCTACCAGTGTCAGCAATGTCGACTGCTTCAGATTGGGATGTGTGGGTTGTGGCTCTGCCAAGTGCAAACCCTTCTTGAGCTGTGTGTCACCCCTTAGCTTCTAGAAACCCTGGGCTATCAACTTGCAATGCTGCACCCAAGGAGTCCACTGCCTGGGGTAGCCAACCTCATGAATTTGCCTCTGAGGCTTAATTGTAAGAAAAGTAATTAACCTTGCTGAGTTTCACTCATCATCAAGCAAATTTTTGCTGAGGAAAGAGAAAATGGCTGAGCCTTGCAGTTCAGTCCCCAAGTCAGCCTCTCCCTGTTACACTTTGTGGGTAACTGGCACATCATTACTATCCCATTTTCTACAGATTCCCCAGGAGGCAACAGTGAAAGGAACACGTCGATGTCAGCGAGGGGAGGGGGCTTTGCAGCTCAGACTTTCACTCCCACTCCCAAAGAAGTTCCAGTTTTGCTCAGTGTCCCAGTTTTGCTCAGATGTGGTGAGAGGCAAAAAACCCCCCCAACTACCAGAAAACCTGTAAGGGTAGGAGGATGTGTGAAACAGCTGTGAGAAGGTTTCACAGCAGCCGTGGATGAGATGTTCCCCTAGCCCTGCCACTGAGCCAGGGCGAGTCAGGGATGAACCTAGCTCCCACCCAAGCCTCAGCAATGGGGCAAGAGGTGCCAAAGACACACAACACTCAGTGTAATCCCAAATCGCTTCAGGCATCTGCCCTATCCAGGGGATTTGGTTTAGTCTGAGATAAATTGCTCTCTTAAGTTGTCTGTGACATGGGGAGCCTGCACTGGCTGGCAGAGGAGTAGCCCCTATTGCAAGATGCCCTTTGCACACTCCTCACTGAGCTGCCAGACTTTCAGAGAAGTGCTGAGGAGCTGCCCAGAGAGCTGTGAGTGAGAGCAGGGCTGTCAATCATCAGCAGGGTGCCAGAGCATCAGCCCTAAACCATCAGCAGGATCAGAGCCAAGCAGTGAGCTGTGTATGAACCAGTCTGGCTGCTCTGGGGGACCAGGTGTCAGTCAGTGCAACCTGCAGCATCTCACTGCTCAGGCTGAGCGTGTTACCTGGGTTTCTGGTGGGAGCCATTCACTGAGATCTGGTCAGTGCACTTAAGTTGTCTTTTGAGGACCAGAGTTTATTCCTTTAAAGGGTTATTGTTGTGATTCTTCAGGCTTGCTGCACAAGGGCAAGTAATTGAGATCTAGCAAACATGCACGGGTGGAGTACGTATATGTTTTTGGTCATTTGGGGGAGAAAAAGCAGCTGAGAGGAAAGAGAAGGATGGGAGAGTAGATAAAGAAGTGCATGGGTCAAGAGACACTCAAATGGCCACATTTGTTCTGCTCATTATTTATTTTCTCACAGAAAGTACTTCACTCCTCCCAAGAGAAGCACAAAGGCTGATCCCTTATGCTTTGATCTGAGAATCACTCCTTGAAAAGCAAGAATTTTAGCAAACTTCAAAATCTACACAGCAAACTGTCCATGCTTTAGCTGAATTCTATAATACTTTTAAATTACCTGGTTTGACTTACATCTGTATATGGTAACTCTATTAAACACACATTAAAATATTAAAAATCTATGCAATGGGGCTAGAGTTCAACTGTCAAAACATCAAAACCAACCTTCTACCTCAGCATCTACTGGAGTGAAACGAGAAGAATGTGATTTTGAGACAAACCTTTCACACCACTGCTGGTGATTTGGAGTGAGAAGCATTTCCATTCACTGTCAACGAACAGACCAAATTAGAAATACCCATTTTAGCTTCCTCACCTGTCTCAAAAGCTTTAAATGGCAGAAAAACTCTGCTCCCACAGCCCTCTGCTCCACAGCCCTGGGGGAGAACTGGGCACGGGCAGGGCAGTGGCTGAGGCTCCTGTCTGCAGGCAGGGCACAGGGAAGAGTGCAGCAGAGGCAGCAAATGAGCTGTAGCCCAAGCCACAGCATGTGTCATTAATGCAGCAACGTTTTATCAGTTTAACTCAAGGTGCCTTTTTCTTTTTTTAAAATGTCAAAGGCTTTTTTTTTCCAGCTTATTTTAGAATGACTGTAATCAACAAAATGCAAAGTAAACCTGTAATAGCTCTCCGCACTGTCTCTTGTAATTTTTGCTGGATTTAGATGAAAAGCCTAAATAAAATCAATTCAACTTGCTTGAGAAAATGAGACCTGCCTTCTCAAAAACTAATCTGAACTGTGCATGGGTGTCTGTTGTCCAGAGCAGTGCTTGCCTCGCAGCGGCGTCTCCTGGGGTGGCTGTGCTAGACCAGCAGCAAAAATGAACTAGATTTGGAGCTTCAAATCTGGTTGTGCAGTGCCATCTTGAGGTTCTGTGAAATGAAAAGCAGTTTTTTCAAGGCTGTATATAGTTTTTATCTGGTTGTGGTCGGAGCAGTTAATTCTTCAGGGTGTGTGATTGGATGCACCCAAGTGTGTTTGTGAACCAGAGCAGCACTGGCCCATTCCCTGCTCCTTGAAAAACCTTTCCCAGGAAAAGGTCATGTCTAGTGTTTAAAACCCCCAGTGACACATGTCAGGCTGTGAGGTGCTGAGGTTAAACCCCCAGCCCTGAGTGAGGGTGGGCATAGGGATGATGGCCACAACCAGGCAAGAAAGCTCCTCCTGACTGGTTTCCACCCAGGGACTGGACAGCCTGGGGTGGGAACTGATGAGGAGATCCCCACCAGGTGCCCCCACCTTCCACATGAGCTTGGAGGTGGGGCAAGAAGCTCAGTGTAAGAGCTGACTCTGCTTGCAGTGGGGTTTGGAGGTCTGTCTACGCTGTGGGTGTGTTGTGTGGGGATTCTGGTGACTGGAAGGGCTTCCTGACTCTTCATGGCATGTGGAGCTCCCAGGGTGACAGGACCAGAACATGAAGCTGCCTCTGAGTCCGTGCTATGTAACTGGGCTCCTGGCCTGGCTGCTACCCTGGCTTGGCTCCTCACCTGGCTGGCTCCCTTCTTTGAGTCCCCTGTGGTGGGTGAGTGCACTGACTTGTTCCTCCCTCTGGTTGTCTGGCACTTCGAGGAGGGATGAGCTTGGCTGCTAGTCTGCCTGTCAATGATAACGTTATTCTATATCGGGCAAGCAGTCAGCAGAAGGGGCTGGCACTACAAATAAGGTTAAGGGCCACAGCATGTGGCTGCTCCTCTCTCCTGACAAGATACAAACCCTTATGTTGTCCCCTGCTCTGTCATGACAACATCTGCCCAGCTGAGCGGTGGTGAAGCACAGGGCTGGTGTGCTGCGTGCCAGGTGCTGCCTTGGCCACAGCTGCTTTGGGAGTTTGGGAGCGGTGCTGTTGCTTTTTGGTGCCTGCCGTCCGTGCCTCTGCCGAGCCAGATCTGTCCATCCAGTGCTGGTGGAGCCCAGCTGCTCGGGGCTGGAGCGTTTCATAGTGCTGTCTGTGTCACCACGGAGCAGCGGGCAGCTGGCATCTGTTTTGGGGCTGCCATGGCCGGCAGGCCACAGGGCCAGAGAGGGCAGGGAGTGGGAGGGGAGCTGGAGCCCAGGGTGGAAAGCAGGCAGTAGAGGAAGGTCCAGAGGAGCCACCTGAAGGACGTGAGCAGTCCAGAGGTGATGGCGGGGGCATCGAGGAGGGGCAGCACGGCCTCGCCAGGGCACCTCG